>NC_052613.1:5749471-6049471 GCF_016545825.1 Eucalyptus grandis
TAATTAGCTAAGTTACTTCGGCTTAGGTTTTATACTTATCCCATGTCTAATACTTGCCAGGAAAAAGCACAGACTCGGGTGCACCCGCAGCGAATGCTAAAGCAGTTTGTGTATTGTACCAAGAAGCAAACGGATAACAAATGATTGTACCAGAAATCTCAGAGTGGAAGTACAAAGGAGAGTGGCCAGTAGCTTCCCTCAAAACAGGATGCTAACGAGTCGTGTTCAAGGGGGACACATACAGGCATAAATTAGCATTAACAGTGCTGCAAAATTCATCAGAAAGAACAGAATTGAAGAAGCCAAAAAGGAAAAAGAAAAAGGCTAGAGTACTACAGACCGTTTGAAGAATTAGGGTCACCTGTACATAAAATTAGAAGGGGTTGCACGTTATCTCACCTCTCTCTGGGGATGCGCATTGAACAGCTAAAGCAGCCGTGTTAATGCAAGAACTGTACTCTAGTCATCCTTTCTTTAACCCAGCTGTGGTGCGGATGTAGAGCTGCTTTCGCCAGCAACCCAGTATTGTTTGACAGCAAAGAGAACTTTCTCGGTGATCAGAGGACCGTCCTCATGGTCCACCATCTTTGTGTTCCACCTCATTCCACCCACAATCCTCTTCACCTTCAGTAGCACATCCACTTCATCCCGGAATATGACTGCTCCTTCAGGTCGTAGGATACGATCCATCTCGAGGAGAATGTCTTCCATGTTACACCTGCAGGCCACTAACGAGAATTGAGTAACTTCAATTAATGATATTAAACCACCTCTAATCACCATCTACTCCCAGTGCTTCCTGCAATCTGCCATCTAATTATGCTATTTATGTAGAAGCTTTAGCTTTTTTTAATCAATAACCTACAGCAGAATAGCAAATCATATGAAGGTTTAAGAGATCACTTACTTATCCTTGTACAAGCTGAAAACTCCATATGCGTGAATGAGATCATATGTCCTCGGATATGTGGAGAAGGCTTCGCACCTGATTACAGAAACCATAGGTTAGAGGAATTTAAGCCATGATTGCAGTTTATTAGTAAAACTAAGCAACAGAAGAACTTGAGAAGATGCCATAATGAAATCACTATAATTGGAATGGAAAATTCCTTAAAGGAGCATGCACAGCAAATTGCACAAAAAGGTAGCACACGGTGAAAATTCTGTTTTTAAAATGACTTGCTTCTACAGAAAATGATGAATACCAGCAGCTGATAGGCACTTGTTGTAACCCTAATAAACGATTTGAAAGGCTGCATCCCCTTGGTTTACATCCTCCAGGAGTACAATGACTCCTCTTGCATTACCATAGGTCCCATATAAGTGGGGTCCACAATGCATGCAAGGGGGAAGGAGAATACACTGGGGGTATCTAATAATTAGCCCTGTTGGTGCTTGTCGATGAGTACTTACCAAAAAAATATACCAACAGGTACCTGAACATACGCCTATGCAGAAGTCAACAGACTCTAGGTTCTGCTTACAGGGTTGCGCAAATCAGTTGCTTAAGGTTTTCAGTGGTTGCTATTTTTGTAATCCACCCCAAACTGATGAAATCTCAATATAAAGTGACATCTGACCAAGGGACAAAGAGACTCTGTTACAAATTGAAACTTGGTGCTTTCATGAATAGCCGGCATAGAAAACAATGTTAATAATTTCATAAGTTATACAACCTATAAAGAACCACAAGAACCGGATGTGATATCTTGCATCTCAGCACAAACAGACTTTTGAAACAAGAGACAAGCGATATGAGCTCATGGTCCTAGAGTTACCGAAATTTAGTTCCACTGCCCGGAAAATAGCAATTTCTGAGTTATAACTGAACGAAAAGGATTCATGTTTGAAAACATACCAATCATGATATATGCCTATCAGCCCACGCTCATATATAACACCAAGAGTGTCTCTCTTAGCTATTGTGGGCATGACATTCATGACCCATAGCTTTGGAGATTCCAGTGCTGCAGCAAAACTCCCCCAGACCAGCATTCATGTCCATGATGTTTCGATACCTCCCAGAACTCATAATCTTGTTCTCTGTCTTGTAAAAGTTTACATGTTTCCTCCATGTCTTGTTGTCCTCCTGGAATGAATCAGCTGACACTCCAGGTATCGAACCACTGGAAACTCTGTATGGAATAGCATTTAATCTTTCTGGAAATGGCTTCCATGCCCCAACAACTTCTTCTAGATGAGTAGTTTCAGGGTAAGGAGTAATGCATGCCTCCATTTTCTTGTACCTGCAGATCAGCAACTCTAATAACATGAAAACTTGAAGATCTTTCTAATAAATATTGCAGAAACTAGCATAAGTTCCAACAGTATCCAGTCAATACATGCTCCTATATAACCTTTTTTGTTCTCACAAGCATAGAGGATACATGCATCATGTACCATACCTATACTCAAGTCCAGAACAGTATGGCGCTATAAAGAGCCAACAAAGGGTGGTGGCCACCCATTGAGGATTTTGTTGCCTCTAGCAAGTGCTATTAAGGTCAATTACCCCCTCACCCAACTTTAAAGTAAAGTAACCATTGAACAGTGACTGAACGCCAAGATAACAAGAAAGTGACAGATACAGTTGAAGGTCAAAGATGTACCAGACATCATCTGGATTTGTGGATTTGCACATTGCGGGCTCCAGATCTTTGCCATGGCAGTTGGTTCTTTTTTGCCATATAGCAATTTCTCCCCTCTCATGCTTCTTCTCCCAGCAAAGACGTTCAGCAGTCTCTTCAATTTTCCTTTGCTCCTCCTCAAGTTCCTCTTTTGGACGCTGCCATGCTTGGTAATTGTTGATCCAGTTAATGGGAGGACCAGAAAGCACCCAATAACCACCGGGTCTAAGAACTCGATCAACTTCCATCATGTACATTCCATCTGCAAAGGAAGATCATAAAATATAGATGAAGTAAAATAAAGGGAATATTACACTGCATGTTTTTTGTGACAAGACTTCCAAGGAAATTTACTAAATTATGTGAGACTGGCCAAAATCCAATGCCAAATTTCTTCCTGCATAATATCAGCACAGAACTGAACCTTCCTTGACCAGCCTCAGAAAGACTTTTAATTGAAAGAAAAAGGAGAAACAAAGATGGGGGGAATTGTGAACACTTGGTGATGGACTACACAAAATGGAAGTTTACAGTTACAGGACAATAAAATCTTGAAAGCCAATTGATGTGAGCAACTCCTAAATTAAACTCACTATTGGAAGCCCATGGTATCAAGCAGCGAGAGCAGTGAGCCATGTCAAAAGCTCTAGATGGATATGGCAGTTTTATGGTCCCAAGAACTCCAATAACTGCAGGGACACCTCGTTCCAGTGCAAATTGAACTTGAGCTTCATGAGAGTCTCTGGGTGCAAATGACATGGCTATAACATTTTTCTTAAACAGGTATGCACCCCAACTCGCAACCTATAAACATACATGAGCAAATATGAATACAAAACCCGATGATATTGAAATTAGCATTAGACATGCACATATGCAACAGTGAGAGAGATTTCACCACAATAGGAACATCTGAATAAATCTAACTTCCACGCACATATTGAATAGTTGACCCACCTAATGCAGAAATCTAACACAAGAATAACTGATCTGAAACAAATATTTGTAACTTGCACTAGCACACTTACCCCACATCCAGTGTCAAGTGCAGTCCTAACCAGCCCATTATCCAAGGGAATAATAGAGGCAAGATCTTCAATATAAGCATCAGCCCCATTTGGAAACTGCGTTCCCCCTCCTGGAAATCTGAACACATTGCCCTCATACTGGATCCAGTTCTGAACAGCCTTTTCAACAGTCAAGCTCTTGTACGGTGCATTGGCAAAGGGAACATAGTCGCGACTCTTGGGCCATGGGAATGGGGTCACATATCCTTTGGGCGCTGGGACAAGGCAACGCAACTTCCCTTCTTCAGTGGGACAGTGCCTCTCTCTGTAATTCATATTTTCTCGAGGGAACATCATAGCACGCATTTGGTCCTGACATGGTGTGTAATCAATATATTGATCATCGCATGGCTTAAATTCCTTGATATCCGTGTCGGAATCATCCGTTACCCTTGCATCACGGATTTCTTGTGTTTCATACTGTAGATTGGAGAGGACACTGCAATCGGCCTGCTTGGTGACTTCAAGTGCAATGCTGTCTCCTTTTCCAAAACCACTTCGCTGCCATGCACCCAAAATATAGAAGGCACAGCACAAGGCAACTATGACAAATATAGGCATTGAACTCCTACTTCTTCTCTCATTTGGGATGCCCTTATATGCCATGAGGAACCTGGAAAACTATAGAGCCAATTAGGATTCTTTAGAAGAGGACTAAATCAATATAGACTCAAACTCTAGGTTAAAAACAACAGCACCCACTTTCAAAAAGATGGCTTAATTTGAATTATGCATGCTAAGGTATATAAATGTATGGATATACAGAGTTCTTAGCACGGATGTGAGAAAGTACCACCATATGCAGCCGAAGACAGCCAAGACCATAACTTCACAGTGAAAGCATACAATATCGCATTTACAAAGTAGGCCAGTCATCACGATAGATAGAAAAACACTTCCAATTATGTCAATGGAGTGAATATGCAGACAACGCCTTAGACCCAGCTATTCGTTGGCAATGCATCATGAGGCCTCAGTGAGCCCACACCATCAACAGCTAGGACTGGCATCATGTCACCGTCAAATTGCAGCATTGATAACAAAATGCATAGGTTCACTATCATCATAGAGAAACGACCAGGGATTGTGACGGTTCAAGTTTTCAACAAAATGCGTAGGTTCCGACAAGCATCAGCCCAGAATCACAAGTCGTTCATGTTGAAAAGTCAGGACAGAAAACAAATGAGAGCCAAAGCATTGAAAAAAGGAAAGAAAGAAACCAAGAAAATTCTCGTGACCAAGAATTCAACTTACGGCGGCGCAGTCGAACAGCGGTTGGGAAAAAAAAAAAACAAATTTAATCCGAGAATCGAACAGCTGGGATTGGGCATCATGTCACTGTCTAAATTGCAGCATTGATAAAAAAAATAAAAATGCACAGGTTCAATATCATCATAGGAAATGACCATGGATCGCGACGAACTCTACGGAAACCTTCCTTGCTCTCGTTACGGTTCAAGTTCCCGACAAAAATGCGTAGGTTCCGACAAGCACGAGCCCAGAATCGGAACTCGTTCACGTCGAAAAGCCAGGACAGAAAACAAACGACAGCCAGCCAAAGCATTCAAAAAAAGAAAGAAAAATTTTAAAAACCAAGAATTCAACTTACAGTCGCGCAGCCGATACAAATTACTCCCAGAATCGAACCCGCCACCAATTCGGAACCCAAGAATCGGCCGTGATCAAATCAAAAGACCCGCCAACCGCAACCGCACGACCGCGTGGCGACGGACCCCGATCGGGGCGAGGAATCGCTGTGCAAAAACCGCGAGTCAAACCCGAATTGGCGAGAACAAAAGGCGGGCTTTCAAGATCGGCGCGGGGCCTGGCTCCCTCGGTTCGTCCCCAAGAACGCGTGCGGATGCAGCAACAAGAAGGGAGGAAAAGCGACGATCCCGAGAGCCCTCGAACGGGGAACGGAGCGAGAATTTGGATCGGGGCGGTTGGACTGATGGGTGGGTTCGTGCGTGGAGATCGATACGATGTTTACGGCACGACCGAGCGCGGGGATCGGCAGTTGGACTGTCGAGGAATCATCAGACGAGTAAAGACAGCGGGTTTTTATGTAAATTAACGCTCGGAGTTTCCTATAAGAGGAAATGGTTTTGGTAAGGAAAAGGGAAAGAGAGAAGGAAAAAGACACGTCCTTTTAGAGATGTTAAATTCAGAAGGCGGAAATGGACAAGACCTTTTAGAGATGTCAATTTTTTTTTTTTATTTTTGGTGGATCGAACGGGATGTTAATTTCAAAAGGAGCAAAAAAAAAAAAAAAAAAAAAAGGAGATGTTAAATTCAGAAAGACTAAAAAAGAAGAGAGAAAAAAAGTCAAGTCTTTTTAGAGATGTTAATTTTTTTTTTTTCTTTTTTGGGTCGAAGGAGATGTTAAATTCAGAAAGATAAAAAGGGAGAGAGAAAAAAAAAATGGGAAAACCGCGCAAGTGTGGAGAGTGGGATTTGAACCCACGCCCTTTCGGACCAGAACCTTAATCTGGCGCCTTAGACCAACTCGGCCATCTCCACTTTGCGGCCAACTTTTCCCATAAATCTATAATCATTTTCTTTCAAAAAAAACCAATTACGTCATACCGGTCATCGAAAGTGAATGAAGAAAATATCAAAATTTGGAGTGCATTTGTTTTACAGAAAACTTAAGATGTAGAAAAATTTTTCAAAAAATAATTGGTTAGATCATTTAAAAAATTAATCGACTGAAAAATATTTTCATTTTCAACAACATTTTATGACCTTAATATTTTTGTGGGTGATAAAAAAATTTCATTTCTTTACTATTATAAATGGCACAAGCAATAATATCTTAGGAAATGTTTTTTAAATTTTATGTTTTCCTTAAAAAAATGCACAATGATTTAATTAAAATTCGTGTGAAGGAACCAAAATAACACATGTGAAGATCAGTGCATGACATGAATTTAGTGCCATACATCAAAGTGGGAACGGTTTCATGTTTCGACCATTCATTCCTATTTAGATTTGTGTCTCCACGAGATCAATGAGATTAATGAAGTATTTTATGAGACTTGTTGTTAAGATTTTTAATGCACAAACACATGAATGAGATCACTTAATACCAGTTTAAAAAATGTAATGGTAGGTGATTTCTTTTTGTCAATAATTAGAGAATAAGTTATTAATTACTTATAATGAAGATAACATGTGGATGGCGTAATTTTAAGACATATTAAGTCACTTTATCGCTTGTTAAAACAACAATTCCCATTTTTAGTTACTAGTGTTTGGGCATACGCTTGAAACTTGGTAGTCGTAAATTCAGAAAATAGAATGGTTATACAAGGAAGTGGCTGAAAGTAGGGAGTTACTAGGACGATTAATCATACATTTTCTATTTTTTTAATGTTCTTTTTGGTTAAGTTGAGTATATTAAAATATGCATTTTTAATAAACTGAGCGACATCTTAAACCCCAGTAAGCTTTTTTTAGTGATATTTCCAAAAATTAAAATTATTAATAAATGGAGGAACAATATCACCGTTTTTGTTCCATAAGATACCATAATGGATGATTGACTCCTTCCCTTGGATCACATCTAGACAGATGAAAGCAGGGCAATGAGCAAGTAACATATTCATACTTTACGATTTTCCTCAAAGTGGTGACGAGTTCATGATGCAGCCAAATGCGTTTTACTAAAAATAGGTAAAGAGGTTGATAGCGAGATTTCGAATCAATTCTTAAACTGTTTCTTCTTAAGAACCAAAAATATTTGTCCCCGTTTTCACGGTTTAGGTGCTCCCATTTCGCTTGATGTTACTATGGGAATCACTTCCAATTTTAGCTCTGTGCAAGATATATAGGGTAAGTGACTTACTCTTGGAGACAAAAATAGTATTGGCTCTATTAGACTATTGTGGTTGACAATTTCTATATTTGGATCATGAAGCTTGCACTATCTGCTTTCCTTATCTTCAAATCCATCCTTCTCAAGGGTTAGTATCCAATGAATAAGTAATTATGGGAGTGAAATATTGATATCTGGCAAGTGAATAATTCTTTGCATCATAGCAGGACAATCCCAAGGGATTGCAGTTTTTTTTTTCCTACCAATTAGGGCTCTCCCTTCACCACCCCCATGGGGTTGGTCTATAGGGTTCATTGTTTGATCTCCTAGAAGCAAAAGTTGAGTCAGTTGGAGGTTATAATGTAGAATATGCGTGGTGTTCAAAGGCTGAATCAGTCCCAGGTTATAATGTAAAATATGAGCAGTGTTTATCAAAAGTATCAATTCCACATTTCTATTCAAGGATGAAAGCCCATTCAAGTGCCGCGCATGATGTAGAAACTGAAGTAGTTTTAGATGCAGACGAGACTAAAGAGAGGAGGACGATTGAGAGCGCACAATAATCTAATGACTATTCTCTTATAATAAATAAGGAAGGAATAGGAGCCACATCGATCAAGGACGAGCAGCTGAGGAAGTCTGGATGGTTGCACAAGTAACCATACATGAAGGGGAATTGAGCCGATTTCACAACCCGATGTTCCTTGTTATACCATTATTGGCTCTTTTATACTCAATGAACGAGGTAGTAGTAGGGTACTTGAATTGAAGGAAAGTGGTAGCTAATTGAATGGGTTCTGTCACACTTAATTCATCTTCAATTGAGATTACATCTAATTCACATCTTTGTTAAAAGATTTTTTTTTGTAATTCCTCACATAAGGATTCGGAAAATATCAGATCTCCTCCTGCACAAGCAAAATGTTGATAAAACTCCAAAAGACATTTTCTTTTGACCCAATTTTTTTTTCTTTTATAATTAAGGAAAGACAAGAAAATTAAATACTGATGCTAATAGCAAAAATACTAATAATCCTAATCAAACCAATGAAGTGGCTTTGATACATTATTCATAGCAATCGGATTTTCTAATTGATACGGGACTCAATGGAGCCATTTTACAAATAATCTCTCATGGATTTATCGGCGCTGCTCTTTTTTTTTTTCTTGGCATAGCTAAGTGGGCTCAAAAATAGAGAAATTGTACATGTACTTCATTAACAACCACTTATTAATCTTTTTTTTTTTTTTTTTGGATTACACCCATTATCTCAAGTTTTGGATGGAATGAATCCATTAACATGAATTGTTCATTGGAGAAAATTGAGTTATTTGGGCCTTGAAGGATTAATAGGGCAAACTGTTAATTTTTGAATATGAGATATCCACTCTAAGCACATAGAAATAAGCATAAAATGGTAGGATGAGCATTGAATTGGGAGTTTGCGGAGAAGGAAAGTTTAAATAGAGCGAAATGGATGACAAACGAAAAATAAGAAGAACAAGGAAAATTAGAAAAACAAAGTCTCGATGATGGTGATGATGATGATAATGATAAAAATTGGTGACCTTAGTGATCTCCGACCTAGGACTAAATCAACAAATTGTTCAAAAGTTTGGGATTATATTAGTGTAATTAAAAGGTTTATCATTAACCTAGAAAATCATCAAAATATTTATGATTAAATTGGCCACATTGAAATATTTATAAATGAATTGATACAAGTGAAATATTTTTATGACATTTCTAGTAATTTTTCTTATCTTTAGGTGTAACAGCAGCACGCAGTCTTTTTTTTTTTTTTTTTATAATATTTTACAAAAGTGATTTATGTTAATAATGATCTAACCTAATTTTTAATGTTTGAAATTTCAAGCCTCTTTTTCATCAATCTCTCGTTTTTAGTAATTCTTTTATCAAGAGCGTGAAGTTCAATTATAATTCTTTATGTCATTCTCCGACTACATCATTTGATTGATTCATTTCATTTGCGGAATACCAATTGTTAAGTTATCCTTTTCTTATGACTTTAGTAATCGACAATTGGTATAAATACACACATTCTTAAAAAAAATTACCAAAAAGAGTTATAATCTTTTGCAATTTTGTCAATTTAGTCGTAAATATCTTTTTTTTTTTTTTTTTATCAATCCATGACCTTAAATATTTTGTAATTATGCTAATTCAATTCATCCTTGGCCAAATTTAGCTAGCCTCAGCCGACGTGGATGCCGGTTGGTGCTAAAAAGAAATAAATAAATAAATTGAAAAAATAAATATTATTAAAAAATTGGTCATATCAACGTTGATGCTAACATGGCCAATTTTTTAAATAATTTTTTTGTCTTTTATTATTTTATTATTTATTTTTTTTTTTTTCCCTCCTTCTTCTAGTTAGAGGTGAGGGCCAGCAAGGGTTGACTTGCCTATGATTGATGACAAGCTCAGCCTTGGCCTCACCCTCACACTCGCCCTCACTAGTGTCACGCCCGGGCAGCCCAGCCTCACTGGCCTCACCCTGGTTGGTTGCTAAGCTCCAACGACTGGCGATTTTATTGGAAGAAGAAGAAAGAAAAAGAGGAAAACAAAAGAAAAAGAAAAAAGTAAAAAATAAGCCTTCCAAAAGAAGCCCTACCACCCCGGCAGTCGCACAATTTATCTTTCACAAACAACATGAGAGCATGAGCAATAAATAAGCTCAATAACTGAAACGCCACACTCAATTAATCATGCGTTCCTAGTTTTGATCTCGGCATATAGCACGCCTACTTCGGTTCGGCGGTCTTCTCGGCATTGCTGCATCGCCTCACCCCATTGAGCACGGCATGGTTCCTTTATCGACGGCTTTCCCGAAGGAGCATAGGGTCCGTAATCAATCGATTAGTTCCCGTGTCACATCCTGGGCTAGTGGATAACGTCCAAGCTCAACAATGACGATTTCTCATAACCATCACATGATCACTCAAATATGGCCGGACACCGTGCATTGCACTCAAATGCTTCAATTAAAATGGTGAGCCCGGCATTTTTCTTTTGTATTAGAAATTCACATGAAATTACTCGTGTGTGTGGATGTCACAAATAACTCGATCCCAAGAAAAATTGATATTCATCCTTTTGAAATTCCACTATTTATATAGTACTAAAAACCATCTTCTGTCAAAATCCTACACCGGGATTTTCGAATAAATACATTGAAAATATAAAATATTCAATCAAAAATTTGCATAATTTAACAACGCATAAATTAGTGCTACCATTGTCCACATCACGAAATTCAGCCAAATTTGGCTATCCACCAAACTTTCCGGAAAAATAATCATAATTAAAAGTTGACTTGAAATTGATTAAAAAAATGTTTATAATTGAATTAGCAAAATTATAAAATATCTAAAGTTTTTTGGTATTTTTCCCCCACATTCTATTTTCTACGGCCTCAAAGACTCTGCCCCCGGTTCTTAAAACGGGCCCAACACAACTCAGCAAGGCTGAGTTTAGGTCTTGGGCTTCTGCAGGGCTGCTGGGCCTTGCTGGACTAAGCTTCAAATGGGCTGAATTTGCTGGACTGACTTAATGGACTGAGTGGGCTGGCTCTTTGGGCCGAAATGCTGCAATTTACACGGGCCTGGAGACTGCTGGATTGGGCCAGTTCTGGCCTGACTTGCGCTGAAGAGTGGAGCTTGACCGAAGAAAATGAAGAAGACGGACGTATGGCGCGGGCGTGGGCTTACAAGCGGTCAACTGCTGGGCTTCGTGGGCTTGAAGGTTGACCAAGAGCTGCTGGTTGAGGGACAAGTGGCGAGGATGAGGGAATTCGGTGGATGGGCAGGCGTTTTCGGTGGGGGTATCTCCAGAAAGAAAATGAAAAGTGAGAGCACTCGAGAAGAGATCGACGCTGTGGTGAGTGTGCGGCTGTGAGCGTCCGAAGGAGGGGTGAATCGTGAGGTAGAAGCCAGCCAAAAAAGGGAAGATTAGTCAAGCTTTTTTATGAATACATTGTTACGAGATAAGCTCCTCCTCACAACCAGATCGGTAACGCTACAAGATTGCAAATTATACACACACACACACACACACACACACACACACACACACACGTATATTCCCTCCCACAAAAGCATCATTCTTGGAAAAAAAAAAAAATCGAATTCTCAAGCCTTTTGCCATTTTTTCGTTTATTGCGACGAATTAAGACATTTTGCCCCTATCTTTTTATGGTTTTATTAGACTCTCAATCAATATAATTTGATTTTTCTCAATCTTGCTTGAATAAGCTAAATTCGTGGCTACTTCTAATTCTAACTTATTATCTTATAGATTTCGAATTAGATGACATCGCCTACATGCAATTCTGATCTTAATAGTAGAACAGTCAAAACACGTCCCTTCCCAATAAAAATAGCCATAAATGGTGGCTTGATTTTGTTTATATAAATGTCATATCATTAGATTTTGTGTCGCTTCAGATTTTGCATTTAGATTTTGGGACGAATTGATATAGACTCGCATGTTGTAATAGTGTGAGCTCTTTCTTGCCATCACCCACCTTGGTGATATATAGAAACAGTCCAAGGTTTTTAAATGGTCCGTTATTTTGACAGAAGAAACTAATTTCTGTCCCCATGGAGTTTTCCAAAAGATGGGTCACCGAGGTGTATCGAGAACTTTTATTTCAAAAAGATGATCACTTTTTCAAGGTTTGTCATTGAAAAAAACGTGAGGGTTTTCTATTATATTCAAGTGGGTATGGAAGGTGTCTACGCAATTGTTTCCAGGTAGATAGATGGACGTGAAGCATTGACCAATTTAGGCCAAGTTGTGGAGTCTTGGTCCAACAAATGATCACTATTATATTCAAAGCTACCTTTTGTTGCCTTTTGAGGCGTTGATCATCATATCCAATAGCACATTTGTGTTCGTATTCTATTATGGGATGACATGGGAGGGTAGCGTTGGTCACTTGATGCATGTGGAACAGTGATAAAAGATTTTCTGTGCATCTTAGCCGTATATATCTTCCAAATGTTGATTTTAAGGGAGGGTTCAACCATCGCATTCATCACCAAACTATGCCCAAAGGTGAATATTCTTGACGCATGCGATTTTCATGTTAGTGATAAAAATAGCCGTGAATATTTCTATTATATATATGATAGCCCGAAATATATATATATATTTTTTTTTGGCCCGGGCAACAAGGGTAAACACCCGGGGTAACAGATAAACGTCAACTCGTCACCACACACACGTGCTACCGGGTAAGTCACCCTGCGACGCCCGGGAATCGAACTCCTCCCCATGTATTAGGGGGAGAAGCTCGCCGCTAGCAGTGCCACCCAGGTGGGTGGTTAATATTTCTATTATATTTTGGCCTTGGTAAAGAAGAAAAATGATCACGCTTGATGAAGTTTTTTCTCACTCGATAAAGCTCTTGAAAATCGAAGAGAGAGGAGATCGAGGACTCTGAGCGCGTCAAATTTGTCTAAAATGTAACTAGCCTCAATCGTCAACGATCCTAGGGTTCTGTTTAGTGGATTGGCGTAGGTCTGGAATAGCCGATGCTTCGGAAGGGAAGAATGTTCAAAAGTTGGCCGTTCTCCATCTGTAATCTTATGCATGTTATTGCCAAAATACGGAAACTTTGTGGGGTTAGTCATTTTTGGTCAATTTTGCATAAGCATGGAGAGGGAATGGCGAGACTCAAAACAAGCCTAGTGGTCAGAAGAGTTGCTCGACCGACCACTTGGGTCAGCCACCAGCCTCCATTTTCGACCTCTTTGACAAAGCCACCTGCGTCCGTGCTGGGTCTGGGTCTAGTAGCTTCAAAGGAGCAGAAGACAATAATGTTACCCTAGGCATCCTCACTTTAGCAAACTCTTTTTTGCTCGACAAATCTCCACGAATGCACTCAAAAGATCACGTCCATATATGTCGGACAAGGCTTCACCACAGAGTGACGTGAATGAATCTCAAGATTACATTTTGCGGTAAACACGGGCAGGATTTACAAGCATTCAAGTCAACAAGGTGTTTAACTGCTCGGTTAATTCTTTGAAGCAGGCTCCGTTGCCTCTTTCGCAACCCAAAAAGTAATAGGGGTGTGCAATCGGACCGGCCCACCCGGAAAACAGGGTTGGGAATTAGTTCCCATTGAAACCGGTCCAGGAACCAGTTTCCAAAATTCGGAACCGGTTTAAACTGATTCAGGAATTCGGTCCAATTGATTGCCCACCCAAGAACTGGTTTCTGGACCGGTTTTAGAACCAATTTGAGAATTGGTTTTGTAACTATAGGTCCAAAACCCTATTTTTTGCACTTATTTCTATTCTTACTCCCACAATCACACGGCGTTTTTTCACTTGGCTCTCTCAAAAACACATGGCACTCCTCTTTTGTCGTTCCTATTCCTCACTTGCTTCCCTCCCTCATTGGCTCCCTCTCGCATTGTCCGAAGGATGGACAATGTTCATCGTCGGCAAATTCTTGTGTACAATGTGGATTGGCTTGCATAATTTCTCTTTTGTAAGAGGATTTATGCTTGCATAAATGAGTAGCTTCATATAGTAGTTATGAGAGTAAGACTAATATTAGACCTATGTTTATTGTTAATTTTTGCCTTATGATTTTATTTATTATTAAAAGCCATGTGGATCCTTAATTTTTCATTTAGTCAAAAAAATTCATGTATTTATTTGTTACAAGTGCTTAATGTTTTGATACAAATTAGGAGAATTGTGTTATTTTCTCGCATATTAATATAAAATTTGAAGTCATATAGGATATCAAAAGATTGTAAAATAAGTTCAAATGGAAACAAAGTTGACACTAGAATCGACCGGAAAAACAAGGTGGATCAGATATGGTCCAATACAAACATAGTCGGGTACATGGTTAAAAAAAGTGGAACTAGTTATAATAGAGTTGGGTACAGGGTCCGGATCTAGACCTTATCCACTCTAGACCCGATCACCCCTAAAAGCAATACAAACTTTGGGATAGCATGCAAATGCATGATCAGAGACCAAGGGAAAACTTGCAAAACCTCAAATGTTAGAGACATACAAAGCACAACCTATTTCTTCGGCGGTAGGTCGAAGATTCAAACATCTATAGAATACATATTTTGAAGAGAAGCATGACTTAAACAAATAACAGCGATGAGACTGAGAGGCTCCAGTATATATTGTATTTGCCCGAGTAATAGGCTAGGAAAGAAACCTCAAACTGATGCCCAAATTTGCAGAAGCCATCTGAAAAAGGAACAACGAAACATACGGCGGTGAGAATAAAACCATGTTCGTATCAATAGAATAAACAGGCCAAGTTAGCTGTTAATGTGAAAGCTACAAAAAAAAAAAGTTTTCTCAAATTCAGCGTTTAATACTACAAAATTATTTTCTGAGCTCATTGCACTCGTGATGCGGGCAATTAAATTGATGCGAGGGCCTACAAATTCTCGATATGTAGTCAACTCATGCTTTTTTTTTTCTTTTTAATCCTCCCGCGAACACACCGTCCAGCATCGCATCTCATTTTGGAGAAACATCGGATGCTATCTTTTCGATCTGCGACCCTCCTCTCCGTCCTCCTTTCCCTCTCTTGCTCCGTTTCTCCTCCGAAGAACCACAGCATTGTGGAGCGTCTTCCTGACAAAGTTACTTTAGTGACGGTCGCTTGGCGCCTACACGTCTGGTGAAGTCATCGCCAGGGCGTTGTAGGTTGCCGTCACCGCGGTGATAACCGGTCTTTTTCTTCCCTACCCTCCTCGCTCTCTTTGCATTTTCTCGTGTCAGCTCGTTCGACGCACTGAGTTCAACCTCTGAGATCAAGTCCTTGACAGTCGGACTCCTGTATTATCCTCACTCATCGACTTGTCCCAGTTTGTGGCCCTTCCGACTCCGCCCGACCCAGAAGTTGTTCATGGAACAATTGGCCAGATCAACGGCGCCGTGAAGACCCAGCCGAACAGCATCAGACCACTTTGGCATACTTGGCCCAAAGTTCATTAGGTTGCTCGCGCAGGTAAATATGGCATGATTAGGTTGGAGTGAGACTAGGGCTTATTTGGTAACTATTTTGTTTATGGGAACAATTTTTTGTCTCATAAATGACTGGACGGGTTTCTAACATTTTAAGGCATTTGATAACTACCCAAAATTTCTAGTCTCAAAATAGAAATACATTTTGTAAGACATCAAATTTTTTTTGTGATTTATAATTTCTTTTAATTCTTTAATAATTTTATTACAAATTTTCTTATTTTTCTTTTTCTTCTTCTCCTTCTTCTTTGAGGATCCCGACCTTGAGGCCAGCGACTAACCAAACAAGGGCCAGCGAACTCGTTGGAGCTTTGTTGGCAGTTGGGCAAGGCTTGCCCTTGCCTTGGCCGAGTGACACACCCTCACGGTGGCCCGGCAAGGGCAAGCCTCGTCAGGCAACGTCGCCCAGCCATGGCGAGGCTGACCTCATGGTGGCCCGACAAGGCTCGAGCGATGAGGCTCTATCTCACCGGTGGTCAGCAACGCTTTGACGAGGTTGCCACCAAAAGGAATAAGCAAAAGAAGAAAAAAAAGAGAAAAAAATTGGACTTGATTATAGAGTTGTTTCAGGGAACAAAAAATCAATTTTTTTACTTATTGATTCCATTCTAAATTTATTCCTAAGAATAAAAAAGTTACCAAAAGATTTCTGTTCCATTTTTTTTCCCAGAAACAAAATAATAGAATCAAATATTATTTGACTAGTTATCAAGCAAGCCCTAAGAGACGGAGAGTAGCTGTAGTAACTCTCGCTCTCTCTAAACTATCCTGAGCTCATTGATGAACAAACAACTTCCACGATCATAGCAATAATAAGCTAAGCTGGAACTTATAATTTTTCTCACCAGAACTGAGTGATGATGTTGGGCTTGCATCTCAGGGTATCTCTATGGATCATCCAATCGCCGCTGCCCTCGCCTTTGGTCAGAGCTGTGAAGTTTGGAGCTGTGAAGTTCACGCCCATGCACGAGACGCACACGTCGAACACGGCCACCCACCATGGACCCAAGTGCAGCCTCCGCTTGGCTTTCGCCACCACATCGATGGACACCCTCCCGCCCTTTAACGTGCTCACCAGGCCCTCCACGTTCAAGTCACTGACGGCTGCTAGCGTTGACAGTGCCTCGGCTCGTACTGTGGTGATGTTGTGGGGTCCCTGAGTGAAGCCGGGAACGAGGGAGGGACGCGAGAGAGCGAGTCGGCCTTGGAAACTCAAGAAAATCTCCATGTGAGTGTACTTGACAGTGATGATGGGACTGGGATTCTTGATAGAGAGAGCGATGTTCCATTGAGTAGTCACGTTGGAGGTGGAGATGTTGAGGGGCGAAAGGGAAGAGCCTGGGTTGAGCCTGAACTTCGGAGGCATTCTGGCAAGTATGACCAGGAAGATTACCATGAGGAGGCCGAGAATAGTGAGCATGGCATACATGATGCGGTGGCCGGCGATCAGCTTGTACCAGCCAGACTGCGGTGGCCCTGGGGATGCTGGATTATTAGCTGCTGGGGGTTGGATGGGGTGGAGGGTTCTCATTTCGAAATTGTTGTGTCGAGTGAATGTTCTAATTTTACACATATTTTCGTGTGAAGTGTTACTCGGACACAGCAACTTACAGGGGCCAAAAGACTAGCGATTGTTGTAGAGGCAGGCAATGAATCGATCGATGAGCACTGCCCCGTTAGACGGGATGAGCAGGCTCCTTCGCTCTTATAATCACAAAAAAGTTAGTGGGTTGTCGCTTTTTATTCATTAAAATAAAAAAAGAAGGGTTGAATTGGGGTGCATTAGGGTTGAGAATTCTTCCACAAGAAAGAAATATGGTCTAATTCCTCCGCTGTTGCCGGGAAGATTCATTGGTCTATCGAGCATTCTTTCCGCTGAATTCTGCTTTCGTCATTTTACGGGGAGGCTAGATTAAGTATTTTGCCTTTCAAAAGGCATAAACATAATTTTAAGCTCCATTTGTTTCACGGAAAATAAATAATTTTTAAAAATATATATATTTTTAAAAACAAGCATTTGTATTATTTAAAATAATTAGCCAAAGAAAACTTTTCTTATTATCGACAATAAATTATGTTTAAACCATTTCATGGATGATGAGAATATTTTCCTTTAATTCATTTTTGTAAACAATACACATGACCAATTTAAGGAAAATATTTTTTAAATCATACACTTTTCGCTGAATAAGCAGAGCCTTAATTGCCTAGGTAATTTTTGTGTCTCTCTATGTTGCTTATCATTGATTTATTAACAGAATTCGACTAATGTAATTATATCATAGTCGTTGGGTCAGAATGGCTTGAAGAGGCGGTTGAATGTCTTGCCAACAGTTGTCTCTTTGAAACTAATCTTATGATTAAGATATGCAGTGGATGATTTATCTTAATGAACTACCACTATAGCCCGCATAATGTTTATTATCGACTGTTTTCTAGAATAACATTATTAATTAACTTGAACGAACTTGTTGAGATATTTAGATCTTCATCTGTTTTTGAGAAAAAAAATTGTCCATTTAATTTTGTGAGCAATCCAAGTGATTGTTTTCAAATAAATATTTTATCAATCATTTATTTTTTGCAAAACAAACGGAGCCTGTTTTCCATGTTAATGAAAGTGGTCTGCTCTCAATAAAAAAATGAATATAACTACTAATTTTTGCTATGAAATCTCTACTAAGAGTTTTCTTGAGTGGCTTTAGATAGTCTGGAATGACCTACTGAAAAGCTTGTAGCATTGCAAGACAACGCTCATTTCCCCTGGTGCATCGGGGTTTGGTGAATATCTCAAAGAATGAATGCAACTAATGTGATTTATGAGCAGCCTATGCATTGTGGTACAACAATGTGGTCTCAATGATAGCCTTCTTTGTCTGATCTGTAGAAAGAAACTAGTAATGAAGGTTGTGGCGGTGATTTAGTAAAGGCATGTTGGTGTGGACGCATATTTGAAATAAGGGGAAGTAGATCTAATGCCAAGCTCCCACATGAGAGGGAAAATTATGTAGAGAAGTGAGTGAGTCGTGTCACAAAAGCTCTAGGAAATTGGTACAGTAAATTTATCTTAGTTGGCTCAAAATTCATTATTTTAAATTTAACAGTGCAGATGGATTCAATTGATATATTGATGAGCTTTGACTTTGGTTCCCTCTTGGTGATCTAAGTAAAAGTATTAGATTTCCATTATGTGCTCCTAACAAATAATATTAGAGTTGATGGTTGATTGATGGTCCACTCCCAATGTATACCAATGTTTGGTGAATTTTAAAGAATGAAGATCAATACAATTTCTAGGCAACCTACGCATTGTGGTGTAGCAATGCAACCTTAATGACAGCATTTAGGGTTTGGTTTAGAGAAAGATACCAAGAATGAAGGTGGGCGTTGGTGGTATAATTTGAGAGATGTTGGTGTAGAATGTTACTTGAATTAAAGGGAAAGCAGACATAATACTTAATCCATATGTGAGAGGGAGAATGTTGAAATGCATACGTGAGTTGTGTTAAAAAAGTTCCAAATCATGGAATTAGTGTTGTGTTGACTATTTTATTTATCTTAATTAGCTCATTAGTTATTGGCGATCTCCCCAGCTGAAGGTGTTGAACTTGTGCTACGTGCTCATAACAAGAGATGTTGCTGAGGGACGGAAGTGAAGAGCCCGACTTGAGCCCGAACTGAGCCAGCATTCCGACAGGCTTGGCCTAGAAGATAACCATGAGGAGACCAAGGACAGTGGTTGGGCAAATGCGATACAGTGAACGATGATAAGATTGTGCCGGTCGGACTGCAGCGGCTACAGTGATGATGATGCCAGATTACTATTCGCACCGGGTGCGATGGCGTGGACCGGTGTCATTTGGAATATTTGTATAAATAGTTTTTCATTTCTATGAGTAGTTCTGTGTGAACTTTGGTGAGGAAACAACAATTTAAAGGGTCAAAAGTGCAGTCGTTGGCGTTGAAGAGTCTTCCGTCGTTGATTAATGCTCTCTGGAAGGTCGCCACAGGAATTTTTCTTTGCGATCCTTTTCCATAAGAAGGGCACCGGTGGCAAGAAACACATGTTAGATTTGTCGATGTTAGGCTTGTCATGATGACGATAATCTTTAGGAAAAAAACAAATTTAGGGACGTTAAGAAGGAAAAAGTTTAAATCCAGGAAATACTGATTTATAATAATTCATAAACACCTATTGAAAAAGGAAAGCATGCACCACAAAGATAGTAAATATTATGGAGTTTCAATTCCTTTTTTTTCCCTGGTGAATCAAGATACGCAACGATAAGAGTTGTTATATCAACGCACTAAAATTCAAATTAATCTATCTTTCTTAAAAAAAGGAGCTTATTAATCTCTCTTAATTTTTATCGAACAGAAAGAAGAGATATCTAACCTAGAATGTCGATTTGTTGACCATCGACATGTCTATTCCATCTTGAATGAAGATGATTAACAATGTATTGATATTTGCAAAAGTGAACCAAGATCGTTCTTAATAGTGCTCATAACTAACGAAAATTGTTGAATTAGCGCATTAAAATTCAAATTAATCTTTCTGCCCAGAGTTAATTTTCTCGAGTGGCTTACATAGTCTTTACTTGCCTCCCGAAAAGCCTGTAGCGTCGCACTACAACGAGCATTCCCTCCACTTGAATAAAAGAATGATGTGGTCTCTTGAAGTTTTATGTACCATGGATTATTCCATGAAGTTCTTATGTTCTCGTGGGGTTATTTTCTAGTCTTATTTTATTTGAATATTACTATTATTTGTAGAAAATTTATCATCACGGACGTTTACTTCATCATCTAAATGGTTGGTTTATAGATTTCTATGTACACACGATATTGTTATGACATTCATTGTTGTGCTTGCTCTTGGCAAAAAAGTGGAACCAACAAGACTTGTGTTAAAAACATTTATCACATTAGATTTTATTTTTCCTTTTTGCCAGAGAAAAAATGATATGTTCTTTTAATCTCACCCCAAATTGTTTTTCTCACTCATACAGGTCAAAGGTCTGGATTCAATTGATTCATAAAGTTTTCATGGACCTTGAAGTAGCCGAGTCTTTATGTCCATTTCTTCGAATTATAGAAAATAATAAAGCTTGAATGTGCTAAAGAAGGAGGTACGAGAAGTATCAAAACCAGTAAGTAATATAGAGGGCTCAAGTATTCTTGCGGCAAGCGATGTGCGTAGGGTTAGGAGTAACAAAGTTCATGATGTTATATTAAATTATTGATGAAACAATAAAGCGAATGCCTTGAAAAATCGAAACACCCAGCTGACCGTTCTCGGGTGAATCGAATCGAAAACGTGGGGAACTTTTCCAGTCGATCAAAAGAACAACTAAAAAAGATGGGAAAAGGAAAGCAGTTGAAATTAGATTTCTCACAAATCATTTTTGGACTGCAGTTGATGGGTGCCGGTGAGTGGGAGGGAATATAACACCCCACGAAGCTATTTATAGTGAGACTAAAGTGACATGTGAAAAAGGAGAAGGTTGTGAAACACAGGAATTTTGTAATTGCTGAAGTTACTAGATAATTTGTGAGCCTTTGGTAGTGAAGCTTGTGAACTTCCAAGGAATAGGGGAAAAAAAAAAAACGTCACAATCAGTTCCTAGAGCCACTTGAGAACCGAATCAGACCCGTTGATCTAGTAAACAGGTGGATCTAGGAACAACTCGGCAGATTTTCACACTGAAATCAGGAATCAGACTTTTGAAAATCAGCCCATCTTGAAACCGATCATGGAGCTTCCATCATCGAGCTCTTCTTATTGCTTTTACAAGAAAGAAACATAATTCTGACCTAGTCATTTCAAGTTTCTCTTAAAGGATATGTCGGCACTCATTTTATTCATGTCTTAGAAAACTATGGAAAAAAAAAAACTATATGAGGTGTGGATATATGTATATTTTAAAAGTTTTAGGTGATTCGCCATGATTGAGTATGTAAAAAAATAAAAAGAGAAATAAGGCACATTATTGAAACATATGAAATTGGGAGGGTGCATTTGGTTCAATATTGCCAAAGTCTTTTGGGTTTCAAATTCTCTAGGACAAATGCAAATGATGTTTGACAAATTTTTTAAAGACTTTTAGGGAAGTGCAATTGCTTTTAAGGTCTTTAGCTCAAGATAGGTCCAATGGTGTTTTAAAAATGCAAATATAATTTTTTCTTTCAACTTTGCCCCTGCCAACTTTAATAAATTCATAAGTATCCCCACCTCATGTGACCTCATTGATGAGGTTAGGTTGCCTATGAGGCCAGATCTAGCTAACGACAAGCTAGTCTAGCATCAACCAGCCACGTGACCCTAGACGATGCTTGAGGTCGGCAACCTCACGTAGTGCTAGGCGACGGCCAATAGTTTGGGAGTATTTTTTTAATTATTATTTATAATAAGGGTGTGTTTGTTTCGTGAAAAATGTAACATTTTTGGAAAATGTTTTCCGAGAAACCATTTTCCAAGAAAATAGTTAGTTTTCATTTATTTGGTAATATGTGACTGAAAGTATTTTCTGGTATTTTGATCGCATTTGAAAAATGATTGAATGGCATTTGATCTAACAATTGACAATATTGTGCCTCTTACTTCCAAATTAATTTGTTGAGTCCATATTACTTAATAAATGGATTTTTCCCGATCAGTTTAGTAAATCTAGTTTATTAAATCTAGAATTTGAACATGCAAAATGAAAAGGAAACTTGAATTCACACACATATTTTATTTTTATTTTTTATTTTTTTTTTCTGAAAATGGACATGATTTCCCATTACAAGAGCAAGTCAAAACAAAGGGAGGGGGCGAAGGAGAAGGAGAGAGAGGAGGAGAAGTTATGGTTTACGTTCACAAAGAAAGAAAAGAAAAAAAGAAAAAGAAAAAAAAAAAAAAGAAAAGAAAATATATAATAAAAAAAAATCAAAATTTTTAATTAGAAATTATTTTTAATAATAAATTTTTTATTAAGCAAGGATCTTAAAACATTTTGGAAAACGTTTTCCGGTTTTTTCAAGGAGAAAATCATTTTTCTAAATTTAAGCTTTGAAATAAAACATTTTCCATTGACTAGGAAACCATTTTTCGTTGACTCATTTTCTTAAAAGAACCAAACGTTGGAAAATGAAGAAAATATTTTCCAGAAATTGTTTTTCGCAAAACAAACACACCCTAAAAATACTTTATAAAGTATAGTTTTTTCCCGAATAGTATTTAAGTCAAAATCACTTCCCAATGTGTTTTAAAAACGAACTTCACAAAATGCTACTTATATTTCTAAACATTTTTTTAACCCAAGGGCTTTGTCCCGAAACCGAACCGATTGCACAAATTCCACGCAAACATCTTCTCTTCAGAGAGTTTGGGTACAAATTAAAGCACGACGCCCCGGGAACATCGTCGTCATCGCGCGCGACTGCATTGAGGGCATGATAACCTGATCTCATGTGAAAACAGCGATTTGGGGACATTCCGACGACGAATGCGGTGACCTTTTGCCGCATTAGTGGGTTTGCGTGCTTCTTTATAAATTGAAATACTATTTAGGGGCAAAATAATATTGTTGAAAACTAATTAAAAGTCCATTGATACATAAAATATGTTTGAGGGTTTCTTCAACTGGAAAACACTCTTCGTGATCACTCCTGTCCATAACAAAGGAGCGCGCAGCAATGTAAAAACTGCCGCAAAAAACCCTAAAGAGCTATTTTCTTTTCACATGTGCAAATGACAAAACGACCCTCCACCTCAAAAGGCTCAATTTTCATGAAAAACCAGGACATCTTAGTGAGGGGATTGCTTTTGAAAATCAGGCGCTGAACACCGAACCTAAAATTTCTCCCTGGCATGTATATTAATGCTTCTCAAACTGAAATCTTTCACATCGAATGATGGGTGGTCTTGAGCCCCTCTTATTCCTTAAGCTAGTTTAAATAGTGAGGCTTTTTCTTATACTTATAAACCGACCATTAACCCCTTCTACAACCAAAGTGAGATAACTTCAACATTAGCACATTTTTTTTTTTTTGGGTAAAGGATAAGAATATATAGAGCTTTAACCAACAATTACAAAAGATCTGGCGTCACAAAACTTGCACTCAGCAAGACAACAAGTCAGAGTGAGTGAAAGGGCGTCGGATGCAAAAGAGGACCGCAAGAGCAGGCCTAAAGAAGCAGAAACAACCAAAACAATGGCAAAAGAAGAGGAAGCAGCGAGAAGCCACTGAAGACCAGATGAACCACAATCTATACCTGCATCCACCAACGACAAAAGTGAAGAATCGTCAAGGAAGCAGCTTCACAGAGGAAGAGTATCCAGACAGCAAGCACTGCTAGGGCCCTACAGAGAAAGAAGAGTCCCCATCTGAGAAAATGATGACCATACACTTTACAACCTCCGGTTTATGAAATTATCGCCACACTGTGGCCCTATCTCGCCTTTGATGAGTTGATAACACATTCAAGCAATCCAAGGTTGACCCACTTTTAGTTTTCAACATTCAAGATTTATTTAACTCAGTGCTATGAAAATGAGTATCACAAGTCTTAGTTTGCAGATGTTGAGCTCGATTTAAGGCTTTTACTGAATTCAATGACCCATTTCGATTCCCAGGAGCATTTTTTTAATTATGAAAGAGACCGGCCTTTTAGCCCAAAAGAATCGATTGTGTTGTTTTGAGGATAACTTTATAATGTTTCGTTACACAAATTATGTTTAGGAGCTAAAGGAAATCCACGATTAACTTGTAGTGTTTTTAATGTAAATGCCAGATAAGTAACTATCACGTTTAAGAGTTCATAGGGCTTCATCTTTTATTTATTGAAGTGCAGCAATGTCATTCCCTTAAATTGTAATATAGGTTAGGGTCTAATAGTTGGGAAGTTTCATTTTAACGTACAAAAGCTTTGACGTTATATTTAATGAAATGGACATACCAAAATGCGAGGCAGTGAAAAGCCGCGACGTTGATGAAAAGCGGGCACGTTGGCTGCAGAGGGGTTCGACAAAGCAACGGACTTTTGATTGCTGCAAGTCGTCGACGATTACACAATCTCTCAGCACTCGGCCACGATCCTTTGCCATGGACACGATGCAAGGCGCGATGCACACGATCCCCTGATTGTCCCTCTTAATCATTACTTTGATCCGGAAGGCCAGCAAAATAGATCTGGAAGGCCAGGACCGAAATCCTATAATGTTATTCTATGCTGATGTATATCGCTTGTAAGCTTGTTTTGAGCATTTTAATTTCTTCAAAATAACAGCATTGGAGACACGACCCGACCAGTCAAGACCTATACCACCTGGAGAGAGGCGGTGAGTTTAATACCGCACTCGTCAACCCGCTACTCTATGATGATACCAGCAAGGACCCTTCCGGTCTAAGGGTTCTCGTGTGACGTTTAAATCGGGGTAAAGCCACCCACGTTCGACCAAAAAAGCATTCTAAATTCTCAATTATTTAACTTTCTTATATCTTAGTTGTGTCCACAAAACTCTTATTGGACAAAGAAAAAGAACAACGAGAAAAGAAGACTCCCGTCTCTTTTTGCACGGACGATGTTTCCCCGTCCCTTAGTTCATACAAGGCATTTGTCCGTTTGCATGGCCGAGTTCCTTTCTCGACTCAATTAAGTTTAACAGGAAACTTCACAAAAGATAAAATAATATGAGATATAAGGAACGTTTAGCAGTCAATTATGTTCCAAGAGAAGATTTTAAATCATGTGATATTAGTCACAATCCAATGCGAAATTTCTTTGCATGCATCATAGGGAGCATATGATATGTCACAATCTTCATCACTCGTTAGTTGTTCTTGTATATTACCTTGTTGAAAATGAACCTATAATGAATGTTGGGGTAAAAATAAGCGTCGTTTATAACTTATAAAGATAACCTGACATTCTTTTGGGGTTTTTTTTTTTTTTTTTTTTGACAGTTTTAATATAATATAACTTTAGGTTTGGAGTTTACAATATTAAAAGTATTGGTTTTCGATGATGAAATTAAGAAGCATGACAGGTTTGAGATGCGGAAAAAAAGATCCACGGGCGCATGTATTGTCACATATATGCTTAGCGGTTGGACATAAGATCTAGGTTTAAATTTGATTGGGGAAAGAAACGACTGGATATTCATGTCAGTCACAACTCTAGCTAGATGATTAACTTGTACAAATAAGTTGATGATAACTGATATAGAGAGATAGAAAATTAGTTAGGCATTTAGTACAATATGCCTCTTACGAGGCCAAATGCTCACCTTTTTTTTTTTTTTTTTTTTTGCCAAAACTTGAAATAATATTTGAAGTCTAAGGAATTATGAAGAAATTATATCTAGAGTTAACATTTGATATTTATTAGAAGTTTAAGTTTTCTGGAACAATTGGGTATATAAAGAAGAACAAGAAAATGTAAGTCATTCTAAACACATTTAACAGCCTAGTAGGCCAAAATTCAAAACGTATTTAGTTCGGAGCATCGCCAAGAAGATATATTAAAATATTCATTGGGAGTACAAGTTGGCAAACAAATCCAATACCTTCCGGAAAAATGCAAGACTGAAATATCACTAAACTAGAGCGTCTTCAGCAATGGGGGAGTACACTTCTAGAATAATTGACTGAATAGGTATGAGTCTCGATTTGAAATGTTTGCTTTGTTCTGGTAACAACGTTTTCCCTTCAAAGGAATCTTGGGGTTCATACCCTTCACTCTATGATGAAGCCTTGCCCGATATACACGGCCTGATTTATTAATGTCCATTGGGGAGATCAGTTTAATAATATGATGGTTGCTTAGATTGAGAAGTTTGTCTGCTGCTTTTGAAGATGACCGAGGCCAAGCATGGAGTGGCTTTGTCAAAAGAGGCCATTTTTCTCTATCACTAATGGCTACTTTCCATGGAGAGAGAAAAAAAAAAGATTCTTGACTATTCTGCCATTAAGATCAGGAACGACCATATTTTGAAGCATTACCTTCTTGCTGTTTCAAGTTTTAGCTGGCACGCATCCTCCCTCAACTTTGTCAAGTCTTGTTCCTTTGAAATTGTGATTCGATCTTCTTTATCCGCATACTTGACGTTCCGCAATGACTTAGAAAAACACGAAAAAGCAAAAGGAGCGAGACAGTCATTTTACAATGTCCTCGCGTGAACATGCATCATTGCATGCATGATAACCCACCTCCATGTCAAAAAGTCTCTTGCTAGTTGCTTAAATGTTTCCCGAGAGAGAGAGAGAGAGTGAGTGGAGTCCCAACCGGATCTATAGAGAGAGAGAGAGAGAGAGTGAGTGGAGTCCCAACAGGATCTATGGAGTCCCAACAGGATCTAAGCAAAAGATTGTTTAAAATTACCCTCTGGACTTGACAATCCACTAGTCACCGATTTTAAGTAAAATAAGAGCGCTATCCACTGAACACTGAATAACATGCAAAAGAATCATTAGTTCGATTCTCGAATGTTACTTTTCCGTGTTGTCGCTTCTGTCGATTTTCTTAACTTCTGAGCCGCAAGCATCACGTAAGGAAATGCCGCTAGTTTCCAGGATTTCTCGAGACGGAAAAGTAAGGAGGTGAATGATAATCATTTTATTTTAAAAATGAATTTTTGGTAGAAATTTATATTTTTATTTCTAATCTTTAGATGAGCTTTTAAACAAAATTTCTAATATTTGGAATAGAAATTTATTTAATAACATTATAAAATTTTTCCCTTTTGAGTGGTGGTGGAAGGTGACCGGCAAACAGGGGAGGCTAGTGGTCCGCAACAGGCGATGGGCAACAAGTGTTCGGCATCTAGTGGGTGGTGAAGGGTGACAAGTGAGCGGCGGGCGGTGACGAAAGTGAATGATGAAAATAGTTTTTATTTCTCACTTTTGTGTTGAAAATAGAAAGTCTAAAAATTTTAACTTTTAATTTTTGTTCTAAACATATTTCTTAAGTAAAAATTTGTTTCAAAATAGAAAAATGGAAATTGTATTACCAAATGGATTTATGTTTTATACTTATTCATGAAAAAAAAAAGATAAATAAAATGATTATAATGCATGTCCTAATATTTCATAAGAATTTTATCAATAATTTCTCTAGGTAAGTGGCTTTCTCATGAAGTAGTTGACTAGTCCAAGATCTTTAGAACATCTCCCGAGAGAAAAAAAGGTATACAAGCACTAGATATCGCTATTAAAATCAAGGCTTATGGAAATGTAGCTTGATCATTAACTTGGGTGGACAAAGTTAGACAGTGAAATGATGATGCCGGAAAATATTATATTAAAAAACTATTGATTTAATAAAAAAATAAAAATTTGGGTGAATAAAGCCTCGTCAAAATTTGATCAACAGACCCATCATTTTTTTTTTCTCTAAAAGTTTTTTCTGTTTTTTACAAAGTGACTTTAGGTTTGGCGATGATAAGTCTAAAATTAATGAGTTTTAAAAATAAATCAAGAATCATGAGAAAAATTTTGAAGAGAGGAGATTGCATTATTGCTAATCGTGGTCGTCCCCCCATTATTCAATTCCATTTTATTCTCTTTAATAATATAATGATTCTAAGTGATCCTGCGGCGAATGGGCATTCAAATGATATGAACCACGGGCAAATTGCATTTCACTTCCCAAGTTTTCGTATAAGGTTTAACTTTTGCAATTTGCCCCATGAATTTTAGAAATTGATCTCAACGTGTCCCCTTGTAATGGCTCTGACCAAATACTTATTGGAGCCTTACCTTGAGCATTACACATGATAATAATAAGATAAAATTTGGTTCCTCATTATTTATTCCATTTTGGGCATCATAAATTCCTCTTTAAAATCCTTACCAAAAAAAAAAAAATCCTCTTTAAAAGTCTCGGAAAGAAGTAATGCTTTTCGAAATCTGTATTGGATTTAAAATTATTAGCACATGAATCATGTAGAATTTGAATTTTTCACAATAGGGAGAAATTGGAGTTTTTCTTTTGGTCGAAAGGAGAGACTGATCCTCCAATAAAGTGTTGTTCTTGGGGTTTCACCATGGAATTTTCATGCTGAACCACGTCTTCAAGCCATCGATTTCATGATTTGGATGTAATTAGTGAATCGAAATTGCGAATGAGTTGATGATAACCAATATATAGAGATTTAAAATTAGTCAAGGCATTCACACCTGTCTTTATGTGTTTCAAAAGCCAAAACACTATTTTTTTCCCTTCATTTTTTATGCTGGAATTTAAAACGTTATTCGATTTATTACATCTAGTGTCAGTGTTTCATATTGTTGAGATGAGGCAAGCGATCGAACAAAATATAGACGGAAGAAGAAAAATAAATCAGACACTGGATTTACGTGGTTCAGTCGTAAAGACCTACGTACATGAGAAGAAGAACGGCGGAATTTTACTTTATGGGATTAAAAGCGATGAAAACTTAAGTGTTTCGGAATATTCAAAACAAACACTGAAAAAAAAAACTCATTTTCTTGATCGCGCTAAACGTATAACAAAACCCCGTTGAAATGAGTCCAGCCAAAGTCCCAAGGTCAAAAGCAGATTATTCACGTGGAAGACCTTCAAGAAGGCCCTGACCTGGGCCCACCACGTTCTATTTGTCTTCTTCACGTGCGTCGACTTCATCGTTCGGATTTCGCAAGCAATCAACTTTCCTCCTTTATTTTATTTTTATATTTCCTTCACAGCGTCTCAAGGAAAAACTCGAATGAAACATATAACAAAAAGAAATGAATCGATGATGTCCTTGTTCTCATTTTCCGTTCTCATTTTCCGTGGGCGCGGGTTCCTGGAAGGAGATCTTCTTTTGGTCCGTTGCAGTTGAACCGACCATCTTTGAACGTACATTACTAGTTTATTATAATGAAGGCACTTACTCTGTTCACTTCTTTTTTTTTCCCCTAATTGAAACAGCATCTATTACATTAAAAGAGTCTTTTGCGACATTTTCTTATTCCCCTTTGGACCGCTGCTTCAGCCGCTTTCTTTGACGTCCACGGGGCGAGCATTTGCAAGGAAGTTGCTGTCAATTTCGTGGATATCAACGTAGTGGAAATGTGATTGGATAGGACTCACCAATTATTTTTCGACCTCAATTCATTTTTCAATTACATCTTACTAAATGGCATTTGCATTTCAAAAAAAAAATCCTTTAACTTGCTTTCCCCAAAAATTGAACTAAATAGCAATAATACGCTCTTCATTAACACATCATAATTTAAATAACTACTTGATAATTTAAAAAGAAAAAAATTTCTTTGCAGGAATTTTATGTTGCCAAAGATATGACAACTCCTTCGCTTGTTTTCATTGTTACTGTATTTTACTTGGGATAATATAAGAAATAACTTTCACATGAATTGGGCAATAAATTTCTCATGAGTAGTCTTCAACTTTGCAATAAAATGATTTTAAAAAAAAATCTAGACAGCTTTTATGAAATTGATATATCAATCTAAGGTGAAAATATGATTGCTATTGCATTATATCTCTAATAATGCAACAATTCAAGTTAAACATTAGATATCCCTTGAGTATGATACAATCCTCTTGTGTGACGTTTATACTCACATTTGTCAAATCTCTAGCTTGATCATCAACTTGGGCAGACAAATTTAATTAGTGAAATGATAATGTGAGAAAACCTAATTTTTTTTTCCTTGTAAGGTTTAAGTACTATTAAGAATGGTTGCTTTAGATTTCCAAATACCAGTAAAACTGTCAAAAAAACAAATTATCAATTCAATAAATAATGAAAGTTTGGGTAAAAATAAACCTTCTTAAAAAGTTGTGAAGAGACTGTGTCATTCTTTTATTCTCTAGAGCATTTCTTTTTTATGTATAAGGTAACTTGCATTTTTTTTTTTTTTTATAGTAATAAGATTAAAACGTAAGAGGTTTGAGAATAAATTAAGAATCATGAGAAAATTCTCAATGGGCCACATCACTTAATTCCCATTTCATGATCTCTTCACTATTCAAATTCATTTTGTTCTTTTTAATAACATTGAATTTTTGGGCAAGAAACATGGATGGATATTCCCAACTTCATTCAACTTAACAGTGTTTATGGACCTTTATGGAACTTCATTTGTTAAAATACTTAAAACATTCTGCTCAACGGAAGAGCACCAAGCATGTGTCACGATCACAAGGTTCCTACAACTAAGGGACCTTGCATTTTTTAGGAAGACCTCCCAAGATCGCCAAGGTTTCTCGCAATAGCTTCCGGAACGTTCCAAGGGTGGGCGCTTCAGTAATTGCCTAGAGATCTATAACTTTCTCGACATAAATGTCAGTAGTTAGGTTAGGAGATGCGATCCTATTCGTCAGATTGAAGTACGATCAATGGTTGTAATCTGAGGGTCTCGAGTCTTAAAAGGGGTGTCCTCCCCCTCATTTGTATCTATCCAACCATTTAGTAATCAAAGGCTCCTTTGTCTCTTCCAGAGCTTCTCTCTTTAGAAACTTTCTTCCTCTATTATCCGGATAAGCGAGCGAGTAAGCAATTGATCCGAGCAAGGCTTGGTTTAGGTGCCCGACGATCCAAGTGATCCAAAATAGCCTAAGTCACCGCACGATCTCGATCCTAAATGATCAACTCGTGACAAGTGGTATCAAAGCAAGAAGGGATATCTGTTTCAAGAGATCGAGGAGCATCAACTGTTCAAGAGAATGTTGAGCCAAGAAATTGTTATGGATGGAGAGGCCATCCAAGTCAAGGAGACCCGCGGCCAAACCAAGAGAAGAGAAACCTCAATGGACATTGTAGTTGCACTCAATGAGAAACTCGCGAAGGTAAGGAGTGCCATGGCTGAGTTCATGGAAGGACTCAACGATGTAAGAGACCGCATCATGGAAGTTGAGGTCTTGCTCCATGAAGACTTCACGAACGGCACCAACCAAGCTACGGCCCTGTTGCACAACAAGGATGAAGCCCTTGAAGTGTCGATCGATGTATTGAGGAAATGAGTCCAAGTGATCGAGGAAGAGAACCCTCATAGGGACAAGGTCGAAGCAATGAAGGCGAAGATCCAAGAGTTTAAGACTAAGCTTGCCCCATGTAAGTTGAGCATCGCCAATGGGACAATGCCCACACAAACAGTGCCCAAGCTAGAGGTGCTGAAGCCAAAGGAATTCAAAGGTAATTGATTTGCCAAGGAGGTGGATAACTTCATATGGAGTATAGAGTAGTACTTTGGCGCCATCAACATCCAAGATGAGTCGATCAAGGTAAGAACCACTTCAATGTTCCTAATTGGTACTGCAATGCTTTGGTGGCGCAATAAGTGCGACGAGACCAAGTGCGGCGCCAATCCTGTGGAAACATGGGATGATTTCGTGAAGAAGTTCTGAGACTACTTCTTCCCCGAGTTTGCTCAACAAGAAGCACATAGCAAGCTCCATCATCTTAAACAAAGGGGGACAATGCAAGAGTATGTGAAGAAATTCACCAAGCTCAAACTCCAAATCTGCAACCTATGAGAGGAGGAGGCTATCGGAGTATTCATGGATGGACTCAAGCCATGGGCGTAACTCTAGCTTAAACGTCGGGACCTGAAGAGTCTCGCAAGGGCACTAAGTGCAGCTGAGTCCCCCGTCAACCTCACCAAAGCCGACTCATCAAAGAATCGAGCAAGGGATTGGAGGTTGGATCGACACTCCGAGGACGAAGGTGGAGACACTCCTCGTGTGCTGAAGGATCAAAGCGGTCGAGTCAAGTCATGGGGAGAAGGAATGTCCAAGTTGTCCTTCTTCCAAAAGGGTCGATCCTAGGCATACTACACCACAAGTAAGTTCGATCAACCCTCACCATCTCCTTACTTTATTTGTGAAGGTCCACACTAGACCCAAAAGTTCTCGAAGAAGGGCAAGATCAATGCCCTCCTTGCCATAGAAGAGGAGGAGAAGGAGCCCAAAGAAGAGAAGTGGCAAATTCGGCTTGGAACTATGAAGTATGTCAATGTCGTTCAAGTTCGATTGCCGTCCAAAAGAAGGAAACTTCCCTGAACACGGACATGTTCTTTGTGGAGATCGAGGTATGTGGGCGAGCCCTATATGCCTTGGTTGACACGGGTGCTTCGAACATGTTCATGTCGATTGAGGTAGCCAAATCCTTGGGACTTCGCTTGGAGTCAAATATGATATCCTTCAAGGCCATCAACTTGGATGAACTTGCAAGCATAGGAACAACTCCTGATGTGGATGTCCGAATTGGAGGATGGAAGGGCAAGCTCTCCTTCAAGGTAATCTCCCTTGATGACTATGATCTCATTTTGGGCATGCAGTTCTTCCATAGTATGAGGTCCATGATTGATTGATATGAGGACCAAGACTATCGCCATGATTCAACGCCTCGACAAGAGTTTGAAGGCCGAGAAATGCACCACCAAGTCACACCAAAGCCACCCTTAGAGAAGCCGAAGGTAAGGTTGGATCCTCCTACTCCAATTTGCGACATCCTGATCCAAGCACTCTTCCCCGAGGTTGAGTGCCTACCGTGTGTGAAGCCTGAGCCAAAGTTGGAGCCATATTGTCTGTTGTATGAGAGGCTTAGAACCGAGTGAAATCAAAACAAGAGGGCTCGTGCTCGTGCCAAGAAGACCACTCTTTGAGTCGAGAGTGACGAGGGCATCGCTCGAATGAGTGGGGGAGAACGTTTTGGTAACGAGGTTCCTGCAACTAAGGGATCATATATTTTTTAGGAAGACCTCCCGAGATCGCCAAGGTTTCTTGCAAGAGCTTCAAGAACACTCCAAAAGTGGGCGATACGATAATTGTGTCGAGATCTAGAATTCTCTCGGCATAAATGTCGATAGTTGGTAGGTTTGGAGATGTGATCTTGTTCGCCGGATCAAAGTATGATCAATGGTTGTAATTTGAGGACCTCGAGTATAAGAAGGGGTGTCCTCCTCCTTATTTGTATCCATCCAATTATTCAGTAATCAAATGCTCATTTCTCTCTTTTAGAGCTTCTTTCTTTAGAAACTTTCTCTCTCTATGATTCAGGTGAGGGAGCGAGTGAGCGATCGATCCGAGCAAGGCTTGGCTTAGGTGCCTCGACAATCCAAGTGATCCAAGATAGCCTAAGTCGCCGCATGGTCTCGATCCCAAACGGTCGGCCTGTGACACATGCCTCTCAAGCCAATGATCAAAAGGTACACACTAGTGACAACTCTTGGTTACAGGAGAGATCCACTTTGATCGTTAAGAGTCCATTTCCATTTCAACAAAGCTTCGACACCATTGCCCTAATCAAGCCAGTTGTTTGTTCACCAGTGAAGTTGATTGAAGCTTGAAGAGAGTGAGAGTTACTACAACCTCTCTCTCTCTCCCCCTTCCCTCCCTCCCTCCCTCCCTCCCTCCCTGAGAGCTGTCTCTATTAGAGTATTTAAATAATATACAATACTTTTATATAATAATTTAAGCATTTAGAATTGTCAGTAGTTGTACCACAAAAATCTCACGTGGTATCAAACTTGGAGATCTTGAGTTCAAATCCTATCAAGCACCATTTGCCTCCCCAATTAAATTTCCATACCCTCACCATGACCAACACCTTCACCTACCGCATTGTCAAAAGATTCCCCATATGCCTCAACCAATCCATGTCGTAAACAATAAAAAAAAAAAAACTAGATCGACAATAGTGTTATCATTACATATGTGTCTCAACCCATCTTCTAGACATATCTTAGGAAGCTTAAAATAAAGTTTTTCGAATTTAACATTTGCCACATCCTCAATGCCTCTAATGAACCTTTCATGGCTCATAGAATCGATATTTACGTGTACTAAATCCATCTTTCCCCTAGTATATAGTATATTCAAGCATTAGGCGATGAACAAATTTCTCGCTATGATAAAGGCAAAATAATGCAAACTTGTTGGTCATCTTGACCCTACACAAAAAGATAACATATATTATAAGCATATGGAGACTCATGATGGAGCGACATCATAACAAGTCCAATTACTTCAAGGCTTTTTGGCTATGATGAAAATCCAAATAAAGCAATGTGACTGTGTCTTATAAACTAATGTTCTCAATTTAATCAAAATTTGTGGTCAAATATTACATCTACTACGTTTGATTAACCTTAATCTAATTTGGCTAGTCTAGTCCAAGAAATGTGGTTGAGGCTCATACGATATTCTCTATGGTTAAAGCATAGTTGATTTCAAAGTACTAGATTTACGATAGTGAACTTCCAACGGCAACCCAAGTGATTGGTGGGGCACCAAGGAAGCTTCTTGTGCTGCTTCTAATACGTTAATCCTGCAAAAATAATGATGTAGGTGCATGGCAAACATGATAACGGGCAAAAGCATGATTGCACGAGATTCAAATAGACAATCTCAGCTTGGTAAATGCTGAGAGAGATGCGAACATGATGACCATGATCAATGGTTACTCTCTAATGCTTATCAATGTTTCAAACACCACCCGTTCGATGAAATTTCTAAGTGAAATCAGAATCCACATTCTTCGAATGAAATAAGTTCAATAGCCATTTACTTCAATGTCTTGCTTTTCAAAAAATATGGTTACATTGTTGTGCCTTTTTTTTTTAGCTTTCATATTATATCAAGCTCACATGAAGACAACGAAAACCCAAAAATTTGAGGGTTGGGGACCATGCCCACGAAAAACATAACTTTATGTCCGCTGAGTGCTAACAACACAAGCCAATTGGGACCACACACTTTGTCGTGTTTGCTGAGGTTGTATCAGGTCGTGACTTGAATCGGGTCAATCGAGTCTTCGCAATTTCGAAGGCCAAATTGTAGGGTTTGGGCAAATGAAGGGGTTGGGCTAAGTTGGGAGTCGATTTGATGAAAGAACAACTTGGCTTGAGCAAAATCGTTTGAATTGATGAAAGAATTTGAAGTGATTTGGGCAGATAGGATTAAGGGTTCTTCCTTCATTGGTTCACGTTGAAGAAGTTTGTGATTGGGGCAAGGAAAAACGCAAGAGAATGAGCGATAGCCGTTTTGTTTTGAAAGTTATAGGTTTTTTTTTTTTTTTTTACTTTTACAAAACGACATCATTTTTGTTTTCCAGCATCCACATCAGCATCGATCTAGCCATGTCGGATGGGCAACCCTAACTATGTGTCCACGTAGGCATTTTCTGAGCTAAATTTGTTGGAAGGATTAAATTGGCACCAAATTAAAAGATCTAGGACTAAATTGGCACCAATAAAAAGTTCATGACTAAATCGGCATGAATGCAAAAGGTTTAAAAATTTTCCAACGCTTTTCCAAATAATATATATACATACACACACACACACACACACACACACACACACACACACACACATATATGTAAGATTTTGATTCCAATGAAATTATTCAATACAAATCTAGAACCAAAGATATCAAATTTAGACTTTGCTAGAATTTAATCAACGGCTCAATTCAAATGCACTTCAACATGCTAATGAGAGCTAACTATGACTAGGTATGCAATGTCGGAATGTAATTGACAATACTAGATGATAGAAACAATACTGGGAAATGATTGCTTTTAGATGGGTACGAGGACACAATGTGGGAATCTAATTGACAATTCTATATAGTAGAAACAATACAGAGAAGGCACTATTTCTAGATAGATACAAGGACACACATCGGAACCTAATTGACAACACTGGATGATAGAAACAATACTGGCAAATGACTGCTCCTAGATGGGTACGAGGACATAATGTAGTAATCTAATCGATTGTAGTGTATGACAGAAACATTGCCAAGAAGGCATTGCTTCTAGATGAGTACGATAACACAATGTCAGAACCTAATCGACGCTGTTGGATGATGGAAACAATATCGAGAAGACACTACTCCTAGTTAGGTATGAGGACACATCATTAGAATCTAATTGACAACGCTAAATGGCGAAAACAACACAAGGAAGGCATTGCTCTTAGATAAGTATGAGGACACAACATCAAAACCTAATCAATGACACTGGGTGGTAGGAACAACACAAGGAAGGCATTGATCCTAAATAGATACGAAGACATAGCATCGGAATCTAATCGATGATGCTAGATAGTAGAAACAACATCGGGAAGTCACTACTCCTAGATGGGTATGAGAACACAACATCGGAATCTAATCAACGATGTTAGATGGTAGAAACAACACCGAGAAGGCATTGCTCCTAGATGAGTATGAGGACACAATGTCGAAACTTAATCAACGACGTTGGATGGGAGGAACAACACTGAAAAGGCATTACTCCTAGATGAGTATGAAGACACAATGTCGGAATCTAATCGACAACGTTGGACAATATAATAAGACTAGAATCTAATCAACAATGTTGCATGAGATATTGATGCTTGTCGAAATTGAATCAATGGCAAGAATATGAAATATAGCTAAACTAGGCTAAGCTAAGATAACTAAAGAATAAGATAAAAGAATTTTAGGGCTCTAAAGGGGTTTGGGCAAATATAAGTGATGTTTGGTTCAATTTTTTGAGGACTTTGGGAAGATGCAATTGCATCTTCAAAGGGTTTCAAAGGCCCTTGAGGGAATGGAGGGGTAGAGGTTCATTGGCAACTTGCATTTTCATAATGCAAGTTCATCACTGTTCATCACCGTTCATCTTCTTTGTTGGAGAAGCCGATCGGAGGCCAACGACCGCTGGCCAAAGGATTACGCGCGCCGGCATCCACCACCTGAGGGTCGCTTGACCTCGGCGACCGCTGCCGAACCTCAGGCAATTGATGGCCTGAATCACGCGACCCAAGTGGCCGATGTGTGGGGTCGCCCGACCTCAGGCGGCTGTCGCCTGGGGTCGCTTGACCCCAGCGACCGTCCGAGGGCCAGATTTGGCCATCCAGCCGCCATATCCGGCGGTCTGGCTGCCCCCACCGGTCCAAGGCTGAACTTCCAAAAATAAATATATATATATATAATTTTTGTTTTTTAATTTAATAAAAATCATTTACTAATGCAAATTTTACCAAATGGAATTTTCGTAAAAGTTGTTTCTCAATGCAAATTATACCAAACGTTATTTGCCTTTTGGAAAATCCCATTCACCCAAAAATATTTGCATTTCTGCAAATGTATTCCCCAAAAGCCAAACCAAACAGGCTCGTTGTCCTCTACTCCGGGTATATGTCTACCTTCTCTTTCTCCATATTCTGTCTTCTTTCTTGAACCCTAAATCCTTAACATTATACTTCTCAACTTCTTCTATGGCAACTGAAACTCCCAAATTTCTCCTTGGATATTTTATCTCATTCTTCGATGATCTCCATCATAGTGAAAGGGCTTATTATTGTCATTTTTAGTTACTAAGCACCATAAAAGATAACCCTAACCTGTTGCTCCTTGGGCCTTGTCTCGTAAAATACCTATCAATTAGATTTGGGCATATGATTAAACTAGTGGCTTGACAAATAATTCCATGACTTTTTTTTCAATCGAGACATGGTGAGACAAAATGATCAAATTACATGACCGCCAAAACTGACAGGTTCATTATGCTATAGAAACATTCACACTGTCTGGGTAATCATGACATATTGCTAGATATCACTTATGGTTTGTAGTAATAGGAGATTGATCAAGACAATTAGTTGTCTTGGTTGTGTTAATGTGTTAGTACAAATTTAACTACTAATTCAGTAATGAATCTAGAGATGTCACATACCATAACCAATTAGAGTGGCGTTTAAATGAGAGAGACAATATTGCAAATGAGTTTGCAGTTGAGTCAATCAGATTGAGTTGGGCTAAAAATAAAAGATTTGAAAGGGTACAAAGATTTGAAGTGGGTTTCAGACTTTATAATCAAATCAAAGATCTGAAGTGGGTTCAAATTCAATGGCCGAATTAATAATTTAAAATGAGTTCAGAATTAATAGCCATATTAATGATCTGAAGTGAGTTTAGAATCAATGGCATCATTTATGATCTAAAATAAGTTCAAAATTAACAGCCAAATTAATGATCTAAAACGGTTTTAAATTTAACGACTAAATTAAAGATCTTAAACCGTTTTACATTTAACCATCACATGTGTTTTGTTTGAAATTTAACGATCATATTAATGATCTGAAACGGTTTCAGATTTAATGTTTACATTAATGATTTGAAACGGTTTTAGAATTAATGAATAGTTTAATGATCTGAAACGGTTTTAGATTTAATAGTTTCAGATTCAATGATCAATTAATATTCTGAAATGGTTTTAGATGTAACAGCCGAAATAAGACTTGTAACGGTTACAAATTAATGCATGGAATAATGCTCTATAATGGTTACAAAATTAATGCATGAATTAGTGTATAAAACGGTTTCAAAACTTACGTCCCTCAAACATTACGGCCAAATTAATTCTATGAAATAATTTTAGTGTCAATGAGCTGATTTAAATGCGATTTGGGACTAATTATAAAAGGTGATTGAGAGAGATGATCACACGATGATCAAGAATTGACAATTGAGAGTGTTGACAGTGATCAATCAAATCATTCACACATGAGAGCATTTATGAGCACAATTATAGTGGTGATATCTCTCAATTTCTCTCTATTGTTCAACATGAGATTGGTGATATGTCTGAATTAGAGGCCTGACATTTGTGGGGTTGGATCTGAAGAACGTCGGAACAAGTATTGCCAGAAGATATTAGACGTTCATAGTCAGAGTTCCAAGAATGTCAGAGTTAGTGTTATCAAGAGATCAAACATTCGTAATTAAAATCTGAAAAATGTCAGAATCAACACTACGAGGACATTAGACGTTCGTGGTCAAAATCTGAAGAGTTGGAGCACGATCCAAGGATAATGTCGTTAGCCCCTTTATCATTTCTACGTGTTTTATTAAAATGCACAAATAATGCTTTGGAAATACGTGTATGGGCATTTTTACTTTCATTGTGAATCAGACTTTGATTCTATTTTACTTATGCACGTATCCTTCTTTATTGAAACAAATCCCAGTAGGAGGTTCTCCGTGCCCGAATGTTAAGCATCCCGGTTCCCTTCAAGTAATAGGTCCTTCATTATGGTATCGGTAAGAGAGTGCTTTTTTTATTTTGTTTTGTTTTGTTGCAAATGCCGAGTTCCATGCCAAAGTGCTAATGTTGTTTTGCAAGTTAGTATGTCCTATAACAACAAGCTTATAAGACTTGAATGGAGTGAGAAAAACAGCAACAAAGGTGTAGAAACTAGGCCAGAAAATGGTGCTCTGATCATGTCAGAAAACCAAAAAGAAGAGAGATAACGGATGAAGCAAGAGACCTTTTTGTATTTCTCTTATCACGTATTGATCACATGTACAATATTCTTTAAATAATACAAAGTACGAATAAAGAATTGAAAGAGAATATTCTATGCTGATCTAAAGAGTCAAATCTAATCTGAAGAGTCAGTTCTAATCCTAGATTGATTTATTCAATCAACCAATCCTACAATGATATTGCATATCTTCCACTGGTGGAACAGTCAAAACACGTCCTCTCCCAATTAAAGTAGTAATAAATGGTGGCTTGAATTTGTTCCTATAAATGTCACATCTTTAATTTCCGCGTCGCACCAGATTTTGGATTAAGATTTTGGGACAAATTGCAATAGGCTTGCATGTTGTAATAACGTGAGCTCTTTCTTGCCATCATCCACCTTGATAATATTTAGAACTAGTCAAAGGTCTTTAAACGGTCCGTTATTTTAAACAAAAGAAACTCATTTCTGTCCCCATTGAGTTTTCCAAAAAATGCGTCGCCGAGGCGTATCGAGAAGTTTTTATTTTGAAAAGACGATAACTTTCTCAAGGATTATTAATGAAAAAACGTGAGGGTTTTCTATTATATTCAAGTGGGTGTGGAAGGTCGTTTAAGCAACTGTTTCCGGGTAGAAAGATGGACGTGAAGCATTGACAAATTCAGGCCAAGTCGTGGAGTCTTGGTCCAGCAAATATCGCTAATGTATACAAAGCCATCTTTTGTTCCCATTGGAGGGGTTGATCGTCATTTCCAAAGAAGCACCTTTTTGTTCGTATGCTATTATTATGGGATGACATGGAAGGTAGCGTTGATCACTTTATGCGGTGGAACACATATAAAAGATTTGGGTTAATACCCTAAAAACCCTAAACTGATACACTTGTGATAAATTTATCTCAAACTATTTTTTGACCACCAAAAATCCCAAACTAGTATATTTTTGATAAATTTACCCCAAACAAACCTGGTACACTTGTGACAAATTTACCCTCTGTTAGTTTTCGTTAAATTTTAATTAAGTTAAATTATACATGACAATTGACTGGTATACTAATTTGAGATTTTATACTTCATTTGTCACAGTTTACAATTTTTGTGATTTTTTTGTGGTATTAATCTAATTTAGCGAAAGGTATAATTGTCACAAATTCACCAATTTGGGGGTTTTTTTTTTTATGATCGAATAAATTAGTTTGGAGTAAAATTGTCATAAATGTATAAGTTTATGATTTTTTTATGGTCAGTCGGGGTAAATTTGTCACAATTGTACCAGTTTGGGGTTTTTTATGGTCAAAAAAATAATTTGGGATAAATTTGTCACAGGTGTACCAGTTTAAAGTTTTTCAGGGTATTAACCCAAAAGATTTTCTGTGCATCTTAGCCGTATATATCATTCAAATTTTGAATTTAACGGAGGGTTCAACCATCGCATTCGTCACCAAACTACGCTTAAGGGTGAATATTCTTGACACATGCGATCTCCATGTTAGTGATAAAAGTAGTCGTGAATATTTCTATTATTTTTTGGCCTTGGTAGAGAATAAAAGTGATAATGCTTGATAAAGTTTTGTCTCAGTTCATAACGCTCTTGGAAAAAGAAGAGGGGAGATCGAGGACTCTGACCGCGTCAAACTTGTCTAGAATGTAACTAGCATCAGTCGTCAACGATCCTAGGGTTTTCTGTAAAGCAGGTCGGTGTAGCTCTGGAAGAGCCGCTGATTTGGAAGGGGGGCATGTATAAAAGTTGACTCTTCTCCATCGGTAATCTTAGGGTTCTCTTGACACGAGCACCAAACAGAAAACCCTAGGATCGTTGACGACTGACCGCCCGGGTCAGCCACCGGCCTCCATTTTCAGCCTCTTTGACAAAGCCACCCAACTCCGTGCTCGGTATGGGTCTAGTAGCTTCAATGGAGCAGAAGACAATAATCTTACCCTAAGCATTCTCACTTTAGCAAACTCTTTTTTCTCGACTAATCTCCACAAATGCACGTGAAAGATCATGTCCATGCATGTCAGACAAGGCTTCACGACAGAGTGACATGAATGAATCTCAAGATTACTTTTAGTGGCAAACGCGGACGGACAGGATCTACAAGCATTCGAGTCAACAAGGTTTTCAACTCTACTCAGTTAATTCTTTGAGGCCGGCTCTGTCGCCTCTTTCACAACTGAAAGAGCAATGCAATAGGATTGCATGCAAATGCATGATCAGAAACCAAGTTAAGGGAAAACTTGCAAAACCTCAAATATTAGAGACGTGTAAGGCACAAACTATTTCTTCGGCGGTAGGTCAAAGATTCAAATATCTAGAGAATACATATTTTGAAGAGATGACATAAACAAACAACAGCAATGAGACTGAGAGGCTCCAATATTTATCGCAGTTGCCAAAGTAATAGGCTAGGAAAGAAACCTCCACCGATGCCCAAATTTGTAGAAGCCATCTGAAAAAAGAACAACAAAACATACGGCGGTGAGAATCAAACCTTGTTCGTATCAATAGAATAAGCAGGCCAAGTTAGCTGTTAATGCGAAAGCTATGGGGGAAAAAAAGTTCACTTCAATTAAGCGTTTAATACTACAGAAGTAGTCACTATGTTTCACAAAGTTTTCTGAGCTCCTTGCTCGGGATGCGGGCAATTGAATTGATGCGAGGGCCTATCGTCAACTCATGCTATTGTTTCCCCTCCCGCAAACACGCCGTCCAGCATCGCATCTCATTTAGGAGAAAACACAGGATACTATCTTTTCGATCTTCGACCCTCCTCTACGTCCTCCTTTCTCTCTCTTGATCCGTTTCTCCTCCGAAGAACCACGGCATCATGGAGCGTCTTCCTGACAAATTATTCGGGAAAAAGTATAGTTTAGTGACTGTAGTTTGCCACCTACAGTCCAGTGAAGTCACAGCTGGGCCGCTGTAAGTTGCCGCTGCCACGGCCACAACCGGTCTTGTTCTTCCCTACCCTCCTTGCTCTCTCAGCACAGTCTCGTGTCAGCACCTTCAACACACTGAGTTCAATATCTGAGATCAAGTTGTTGACAGTCGGACTCTTGTATTATCTTCACTCGTCGACTTGTCCCAGCAATTGGCCAGATCATGCCGGCCAGATCAAGGGCGCCATGAAGACCCACCAGAGCGGGATCAGAGCACTTTGGCATACTTAGCCCAAAGTTCATTGGTTGCTCCCGCAGGTATATATGATATAATTAGGTTGGAGTGAGAGTAAGGGAACGAGAGTAGCCGTAGTAACTCTCACTCTGTCTAAGCTATCGTCAACTTCATTGATGAACAAACAACTTCCACGATGATGTTAATAATAAAATGAGGCAGACCTTATAATGTTTCTCACCAGAACTGAGTAATGATGTCAGGCTTGCAGCTCAGGGTGCCTCCAAGGATCATCCAATCACTGCCAGCCTCACCTTTGAAGGTTGCACCCATGCACAAGACGCACACGTCGAACATGGCCACCCACCATGGACCCAAGTGCAGCCTCCGCTTGGCTTTTACCACCACGTCAATGGACACCACCCCGCCCTTCAACTTGCTCACCAGGACCTTCACGTTTGAGTCATTGACGACTGCCAGTGTTGACAGGGCCTCGGATTGGACTGTGGTGATGTTGCGGGGGCCCTGAGTGAAGGCAGGAACAAGGGAGGGACGAGAGAGAGCAAGTCGGCCTTGGAAACTCAAGAGGAGCTTCATGTGGGTGCACTTGACAGTGATGAGGGGACTGGGGTTCTTGATGGAGAGAGAGATGTTCCATTGAGTGGTGACGTGGGAGGTGGAGATGTTGAGGGACAGAAGGGAAGAGCCTGGGTTGAGGCTGAACTTCGGAGGCATTCCAGCAGGTATGGCCAGGAAGATGACCATGAGGAGGCCGAGAATAGTGAGCACCGCATACACAATGCAGTGGCTGATGATCAGCTTGTACCAGCCAGACTGCGGTGGCCCTGGGGATGCCGGATTATTAGCCGCTGGGGGTTGGATGGGGTGGAGGGTTCTCATTTGCAAATTGATGAGTCGAGTGAATGTTCTTATTCTAAACATATTTTTGTGTGGAGTGTTATTCGGACACAGCAACTTATTACAGGGGTCAAATGACTAGCGAGCGTCGTAGAGGCAGGCAATGAATCAATCGATAAGCATTGCCCGATCAGACGGGATAAGCAGGCACCTTCGCTCTTATAATCACAAAAAAGGTAGGGGGCTGTCGCTTTTTTTTTTTTTTCATTAAAAATCAGAAGGGTTGAATTGGAGTGTACTGGGGTTGAGAATTCTTCCACAAGAAAGAAATATGGTCTAATTCCTCCGCTGTTGCCGGGAAGATTCATTGGTCTATCGACTTTAAGGATTCTTTCCGTTGAGTTCTTCTTTCATCATTTTACCGTGAGGCTAGATTAAGTATTTTGGCTTTTAAAAGGCATAAATACAAATTTAGAGTCCATTTGTTTCACGGAAAATAAATAATTTAAAAAATATTTTTTTCTGAAAATGATTGTTTGTATTATTTGAAATAATTAGCCAAGGAAAAATTTTCTTATTATCAACAATAATTTGTATTTAAACAATTTCATGGGCGATGAGAATATTTTCCTTTAATTCATTTTTATAAATGATATACACAATCATTTTAAGGAAAATATTTTCTTAATCATTAACTTTTTTGCGAAACAAACGAAGTCTTAAATGCCCGGGTAATTTTTGCATTTCTCTATGTCAGTTATCATTGATTCATTAACAGACGTTGACTAATGTAATTATATAACAATCGTTTAATCGGAATGGCTTGAAGAGGTGGTTCAATGTCGTGCCAACAGTTGTCTCTTTGGAACTAGTCTTATGATTAAGATATACAATAGATGATTTATCTTAATGAACTACCACTATAGCCCACAGGATGCGCAGGTTTATTATCGATTGTTTTCTAGAATAACATTATTAATTAATTTGAAGGAACTTGTTGAGATATTTAGATCTTTATCTATTTATGAAAAAATCTCATCCATTTGATTTTGTTAGCAATCCAAGCAATTGTTTTTAGATAAATATTTTCCCAATCATATATTTTTTGCGAAACAAATGGAGCCTAATCTAATTGCATTTTCCATGCTAATAGAAAGTGGTTTGCTCTCAATAAAAAGACAAAACATAACTGTTAATTTTTGCTATGAAATCTCTACTCAAAGTTTTCTCGAATGGCTTTAAATAGTCTTGAATGACCTAATGAAAAGCTTGTACCATTGCAAGACAATACGCATTTCTCCTAAAAGTTTATTGGTGTTTGGTGAATATCTTGAAGAATGAATGCAACTAATGCGGTTTATGAGCAGCCGATGCATTGTGGTGCAACAATGTGGTCTCGATGATAGTTTTTGTGGTCTGGTCTGGAGAAGGAAACTAGGATGAAGGTTGTGGAGATTTAAGTAAAGGCATGTTGGTGTAGACAAATACTTGAATTAAGGGGAAATAGGTCTAATGCCAAGCTCCCACATAAGAGGGAAAATTATGGAGATACGTGAATGAGTTGTGTTGGAAAAGTCCTACATTAGGGAATTGGCAAGGTGTAAAGTTGTAAATTTATCTTAGTTGGCTCATAACTCATTAGTTTAAATTTACAATACATATGGATCCAATTGGTTATGTTGACGAGGTCAGACTTTAGTTCCCTCTTGGTGATTTCCTTGAGTAAAGTGTTAGATTTTTATTGTGCGCTCCTAACAAATAGTATTAGAGCTGATGGTTGATAGGTGGCCTACTCCCAATATATACCGATGTTTGGTGAATTTTAAAGAATGAATATGATCAACGCAGTTTCCGAGCAACCTATGCGTTGTGGTGTAGCAATGTAGCCTCACTGATAGCCTTTAGTGTTTGGTTTACAGAAAGATACCAAGAATGAAGGTGGGTTTCGGCAATATAAGTTGAGACATGTTGGTGTAGAATGATAATTGTATTAAAGAGGGAGTAGATGTAATACTCAACCCATATGTGAGGGGTAGATCATAGAAATGCATATGCGAGTTGTGTTAAAAAGTCTCAAGTCATGGAATTGGTGTGGTGTTGATTATTTTATATATCTCAGTTAACTCATAACTTATTGACTTAAACTCTTAAATGAATGTGGTTATAATTTAATATATTGACAGACTCAAACTTGATCTCTCTCTTAACGATCTCCCCAGCTGAAGGTGTTGATCTTGTGCTATGTGCTCATAACAAAAGATGTTGAGGGACGAAAGTGAAGATCCCGAGTTGAGCCCGAACCGTGTCAGCATTCCGACAGGTTTGGCCTAGAAGATAACCATGAGGAGACCAAGAATAGCGGGTATGCAAATGCGATACAGCGAACGATGATCAGCTTGTACCGGTCGGAATGCAGCGGCTATGGTGATGGTAATGCCAAATTATAATTCGCACCGGGTGGGATGGCGTGGACGGTGCCATTTGGAATATTTGTGTAAATAGTTTTTCATTTCTATGAGTACTCCCGTGTGAACTTTGGTGAGAAAACAATTTAAAGGGCCAAAAGTGCAGCCGTTAGTGTTGAAGGGTTTTCGGTCGTTGATTAATGCTCTCTAGAAGGTTGCCACACGATTTTTCCCCTGTTACCCTTTTGCATAAGAGGGGCACCGGTGGCAAGAAACACATGTTAGATTTATCGATGTTAGGCTTGTTATGATAACGAAAATCTTTAGAAAAAAACAAATTCAGGGACGTTATTGAAGGAAAAAGTTTAAATCCAGGTAACATCCATTGAAAAAGGAAAGCATGCCCTACAAAGATAGTAAATATTATGGACTTCCAATTTATTTATTTTTCCTGGTGAATCAACATGCACAACGATAAAAGTTGTTGTATCAACGCATTAAAATTCAAATTAATCTCTCTTTCAAAAAAAAAAAAAGAGCTTATTAATCTCTATAATATTTTATCGAACAGAAAGAAGAGATATCTGACATAGAATGTCAATTTGTTGACCATCGACATGTCTATTCTGTCTTGAAATGAAGATGATTAACAATGTATTGATATTTGAAAAAGTGAACCAAGATTATTCTTAATAGTGCTCATACCTAACGAAAGTTGTTGAATTAACGCGTTAAAATTCAAATTAATCTCTCTGCCCAGAGTTTTCTCGAGTGGTTTCAATAGTCTTTAATTGCCTCCCGAAGAGCTTGTAGCTTCGCACTACAACGAGCATTGCCTCCATGTGAATAAAAGAATGATGTGGTCTCTTGAAGTTTTATGTACCGGTGGTGCATTCCATGAAGTTCTTATGTTCCCGTGGGGTTATTTTCTAGTTTTATTTTATTAGAAAATATTACTATTATTTTTAGAAAATTTATTATCACGGATATTAACTTCATCATCTAAATGGTTGGTCTATAGATTTCTATGTACACGAGGTATTGTCATTACCTTCATCGTCGTGCTCGCTCTTGGCAAAAAAGTGGAACCAACGAGACTTGTGCTAACAACATTTTTCACATTAGATCTTATTTTTCCTTTTTCCAAAAGAAAAACGATATGTTTTTTTTTTTTTTTATCTCACCGCAAATTGTTTTTGATCACTCATGCAGGTCAAAGGTTTGGATTCAACTGGTTCATAAAGTTTCCCTGGACCTCCAAGAAGCGGACTCTCCACATCCGTTTTTCCGAATTACAAAAAATAATAAAATAATAAAAAAAGAGGTAAAGGACACTATCTTGAATGTGCTAAAGAAGGGGGTACGAGGAGTATCTAAACCAATAAGTAATATAGAGGGCTCAAGTATTCTCGCGGCAAGTGATGTTTGCGTAGGGTTAGGAATAGCAAAGTTCATGATGTATTTTCAAAACTCTAGTTTTGCTCTCCTTTCTACCGACAATGGTAGTTCTCTCTCGATATGCAGAGATACCCCTACCACCATGGTAGATTACAGTTTTTTCACGCCTTTTCTCTCAAAGTCACTACTCACTACCCGCTAATCTCATCTTCCTTCTGAATTCCTCTTTCCTCGACCACCACGGAGCGTTCAATCCCTGCGATGTGGTAACCTCCCCTTCTTCTTTATCCTTTCAGTTGAATCTGTGGCTCTGTTGTCCCTGTACGACATAGTTCTCCTCCTGTGTTTCGTCTAGCTGCATGCATGTACCCGATTCTCCACTTGCAGCAATGGGTCCGCTATTTGCATCAATTCGGTAGGTAAGGCTTCTACCTCCTGCGAAGTCTCTGCTTGCTTTACTCTTGATGATGGATTATGGGTTAGACGGAACTTGCTGTGGCGTGGTGCATCGGTGAGCCTCGCTGCAGGTCCGTTTTCCGGTTTCATCTTAGAATTACCTGTCGGTTAATTCCAATGGAGGAGCATGCACCCGACGAGTCGGTCCGACTAGATGCTCTGTGTCAACGACTTGGTCGATTATGTTCTGAGAAGGAAATCGAAGTTTGGGACGAATTACCAAATCCGAAGGGACTACAAGACTGTCGACTTACCTTAATTGGAAGTATAGTATCCAACCCTACCGTTAATTTGCCAGCTTTTCGGGCACCATGACCAGAGTATGGAAGACCGAACGTGTCCACATATCTCAGCGAGATAATGGCCTGTATATTGCTAAGTTTCAGTTAGAGAAAGAGAAACAGAGAGTAGCTGATGGAGGTCCATGGTTGTTTTCAGGACACCTGGTTATCTTTAAACAATGGTTGCCTCAAACACCTCTACATTGGTATGATTTTACCTGCTGTGCTTTCTGGGTTCACGTATACGGTTTACCTCTGGAATGGAGCACTGAACAGCTCCTTCGCCGGGCCGTGCAACAGATAGGTTCAGTTGTTGCTGTTGACTCCACTATATCTGCAGGATCAACCATTAGACACTGCCGAGTTCGAATAGAGATCGCCCTCGCCAATCCCCTGAAGACAGGAAAGCTAATTAGAATTGCTGGCAAAACCTTTTGGCTTGATTTTAAATACGAACGTTTGCCTAACTTCTGTTATTCATGTGGTAGAATCGGCCACTATGCGATGTATTGCCCAGAATATCCTTATGATGCAGCCTTACTAGAAGGCAATAGCAAAATGGCTTATGGTCCTTGGCTCCGAGCAGACGTGAAGGAATATAGTCCTTATTGGAAAGCATTCTATACTCCACAGGACTTAACTCAGCAAATGGATGATAATGTACCTGAAACTCCCCCTGATATGCAGCCACAACTTCCTTTACTACCTCCACCTGAATGTCCCAATCGACCAACAGCAGCGATGAATCCACAGCCAGCACATCTCTCGTCCGCAAAGAACGGAAGTTCGGCGGACCACGGACTTGGTATCTCGCCGACAAAGTTGAAGGCAATTCAATCTCCATCTACGGACAAGACAAAGCAAGTACAAAGGCATTCACCCGAAATCTTAGCACAGGGGTACTTCTAAGAAGCAAATGCGGCGATTTTCCCCTTATGAGATGCGACGTTTAACCGTGCCGATTTTGATGGCACCCAACCGATGGACAATCCGGTGTATTCTGAAGACGAGTTGCAACAATGGGCGACGGTGGCTGGCCCTCAACAGCCACCCCAAAACAAATGAAACTACTTTGTTGGAACTGTCAGGGCCTGGGCAATCCCCTGACAGTTCAAGCCCTTAAGGCCTTAGTTGCCAAGGATAAGCCCGACTTGGTTTTTCTAATGGAAACCAAGAATTTTGAACCGGTTCTCTCCAGCTTACAACGGCGTTTGCATTTTCAGCAGCTTTTTGTTATTAATCCTGTTGGTCTGAAAGGTGGTCTAGCACTTCTATGGCAGGATAACTTATCAATAGATATCATCCATGCTTCAGAGGATTATATAGACATGCTGTGTAGTGAAGTGAATGTGGCTAGAACTATGCGCATTACCTGTTTACATGCTCCCTACTCCTACCATATGCGGCAGTTATTATGGCAAGAGATACGGCTGATTAGTATTTCCAACACTTGGCCTTGGATTTGTACAGGAGATTTTAATGATATTCTCTACCCATGGGAAAAGGTGGGCCAGAGGTCAGTTGCTCCTTTCCGACTTTCCTCCTTTCACTCTTTCATCAATGATTGCTCGTTAATGGAAGTAGAGAGTAAAGGGTGTCGGTTTACCTGGACAAATAAAAGAGTTGGTGACGATCTTATCAAAGAGCGATTGGATAGGGTCCTGTGCACCTCCAACTGGCGGGTGTTATATCCGACAGCTGTTGTTTTTGCGTTGCAGGCAAAATTCGACCATAGCCCTCTCCTTTTGGATACCATCGGAACACCTGCCAAGAATCGACGTCAATTTGTTTATGAGGCATATTGGAATAGGGATCCCGAATGTCGCACATTGTACAGAGGCATTGGAATTCCAGTAGACATCATCAGTCCATGTTCGATCACAAGATTCAGGTTGTAACCAGGGCTTTACAGGCATGGAGTCGTGAGAAATTTCAGAATGGACATCAACGAATTAATGCGTTATATCAACAGCTCACCGACCTCAATAACACCCCATCTCTTCACTCTAATGACACAGAGGATGCATCTCAAATTCGGGATGAAATACGAAACTTATGGCAACAGGAGGAGCTTTTCTGGGCTATGCGGTCGAGAATCAACTGGCTGCGTTCAGGGGATAAGAATTCCAAATTTTTTCACGCCTCTACCATTCAACGCCGTCAACGAAACCGGATCATCATGTTACAAGATGGGAATGAGGAATGGGTACGAGATCCCCAAGCGCTAAGGGAGATGACGACGATTTCTTCTCTCAATTATATACTTCAGAGAGAGCTCGGAACTACAACCCTGTTTTGGATCAATGTCCCTCAGTAGTTACTTTAGACATGAATAACCAGCTAACTGCCTCGGTCACTATGGAAGAGGTACAAAAGGCTACTTTCCAGTTAGGGATTTCCAAGGCTCCCGGCCCCGATGGTTTGAATGGCCTTTTCTACCAGAATCATTGGGAAATTATCAAGTATGATCTTCTAAGGTTAGTGGAGGATTTTTTTAATTCCGGTTCATTACCTAGACAGCTTAATAAAACCATCATTGCTTTAATCCCCAAGACCAATCACCCCCAAAGTCTAGAACAGTATCGGCCAATCAGTCTCTGTAACTATGCTTATAAAATCATTTCGAAAGTTCTTGCCAACAGACTGAAACCCTGGCTACCAAATCTTATAGCCAAGGAACAAGCTGCCTTTGTTAGTGGTCGTCACATTCAAGACAATGTTTTAATACTCCAGGAAGTAATGCATCAATTCAAAGCACGCAAGTGGAAGCGGAGGCATAAAATTTTAGTAAAGACAGACATGCATAAGGCGTATGATCGTGTGGAGTGGGATTTCCTGAAGGATTACTTGCTTAAGTTGGGTTTTCATCATCGATGGGTCCTATGGGTCATGCAATGTGTAACTACTACATCCCTTGGTGTCCGTTTTAATGGTGCGACACTGCCTTACATCCAACCGACAAGAGGACTCAGGCAAGGTGACCCTCTCTCCCCTTACCTTTTTGTGCTAGTCGCCAATGTTCTTTCCACTTTGATTACCCAAGCAGTTAGTAGTGGATATCTTAAAGGGATAAAGTTTGCACGGTCTTGTCCCACACTATCCCATCTATTTTTCGCCGATGATTCAGTCTTTTTTCTGGATGGAACCATTACTGAATGTCAGAATATGTCCAATATCTTGAATCAATATTGTATTGCTACCGGGCAGACTATTAACAGGAACAAATCGGGGATGATATGTAGCAAATACTGTCCAATCAGTTTGCAAGAACATTTGGCCAGAGAATTCAGGGTTCCTGTCCTACAGCGATTTGGCAAGTACTTGGGTATCCCCTCTGATTGGGGTAGATCAAAGAGAGACATGTTCTCTTGGATTGTGGCAAGGGTCTCATCAAAAATGGAAGGTTGGAAAGAAAGTCTATTATCTAAAGGGGGTAAGGAAGTCCTTCTTAAGGCGGTAGTGCAGGCTATTCCCCAGTATGCTATGTCTGTTTTTCAGCTTCCTCAATCTATATGTAAGACTCTAGAATAGCGTATCGCTCAATTCTGGTGGAGGAATGATGTTAGTCGAAGAGGGGCGCATTGGCACCCATGGAATGCTCTAAAGATCAGTAAGCATAGTGGTGGCTTGGGTTTTCGAGACCTGATGGTTTTTAATAAAGCTTTGCTGGGTAAACAAGCCTGGAAACTAGTTCAAAGTCCATTATCTTTATGGAGTCAACTGTTTAAGGGCCTATATTTCCCTAATGGGTCCTTTCTAAGGGCAGAGATTGGGTATCGACCTTCTTGGGGCTGGAGGAGTCTGCTGGCTGGAAGAGAAGCAATACTACCGAATTTGAGATGGTCTGTGGGTGATGGTAAACGTATTAGCATTCGACAGGATCAATGGTTACCTATTGGGTCAATTCCAGGGCCCTTGGCTCGGGATGAACCTCAAATTGTAGCAGATCTCATTGACCCTCTCCTCCAAACCTGGAATCTTCCACTACTTCAGAGGCATTATGATGACCGTATCGTCCGAGAGGTTATCAAGATCCCTATCCGACCACTATTTACATCTGATCAGCTAATCTGGGCAGCAAGTAAGGATGGTATCTATTCTGTGAAGAGTAACTATCAATCCCTCCATTTTTCAGAAGTCCCCAGATCAGTTAATGGAGCCTCATCATCTAACAGTCAGGATAGTCTTATTTGGAAGAGAATATGGACTATGAGTACGGAGCCTAAGGTGAGAATGTTCTTATGGTCGGTCTTCCATAACGCACTCGCGACCAAAGATAATCTGTTTCGACGCCATATTACTTCGGACCCTATATGCGACCTGTGCAATCAGCAGACCCCAGAAACAATTGAACACATCTTTTTCTCGTGTTCATGGACGAAGGAGATATGGAAACATCCTGATTTAATTGCATTAAACATCCAAACAACAGTTCACAAGATAGCGGGTTGGATCGCTACTCAAGTCAGGCAGAAGAGTTCGGTACCTGGGCTAGCGTTTATTGCGTATGTCTTATGGCAAATTTGGCGAGGCCGGAATAGCTTCGTTTTCAGACACAAACAGCCGAAGTCCCACTTTGTTGTTCCTGATGCGCGAGCTCAACTCAACAGCTATGATCGAATCAACCCTAGGCGGAAGAAACCACAATCCAATGCTCGTACTCTGAATTTCTTTGGCGGCCCCCTGATCGGGGTGCTATCAAATGTAATATAGATGGGGCTTACCAACAGGGATGTAACAAGGGATCAATGGCGTGCATCAGTAGGGATTTCAAGGGCAGACTCACCGATGTTTATTCTGCAGACTTTCTAGCGAACTCGGCGCTTCAATCTGAGTGCAAGCCCTCGCTTTTTACCCTTCGGCATCTGCAGCGAAGGAACTCCACAAAGCTCGCTTGGAAGTTGAATCGATTGCTGGATCATGGTGGATATATTGAACCGGAACACACCACCTCCATGGCAGGACAGACCGCTCTTCGAAGAGGTGAAGACGCTCCTCCTTTCGTGCCCTAATCTGCACCTGAGACATTGTAGGAGAGAGACAAATTCAGTGGCTGACTGGGCCGCGAAGGCCCATGGCCGCCAAGACCTTTCCCCCATTGGAATCTATTTCCCCCTTTTTGCTTTTAGATCTGGTGAATGCAGACGCTGTTGCAAGTGGATGTAATATGGAACCGCCTTAATATATATCTTTCTTCCTGACCAAAAAAAAAAAAAAAAAAGTTCATGATGTTATATTAAATTATTGATGAAAAAAAGAAGTGGATGCCTTGAAAAATCGAAATGCCTAGCTGATCGTTCTCGCGTGAATCGAATCGAAAACGTGGGGAACTTTTCCACTCGATCAAAAGAATAACTAGAAATGCTGGGAAAAGGAAAGCAGCTGAAATGGGATTTCTCACATATCATTTTTGGGCTGTAGTTGATGGGTGCGGGTGAGTGGGAGGGAATCTAACACCCCACGAAGCGGATTTATAGTAAGGCTAAAATGACATGTGAAACAGGAGAAGGTTTGAAATGTTCTCGATACACCCTTAGTGTCGGAACGTAGAAAGGGAAAAGAGAAGCGCGTAAAATTACGGCACAGCAAGTGCCTGATACCTCATTTACGAGATCAAGTTATGAGTAATGCAATTTTATTGAACGATCAAGCAGTCCAATAAATTAACGGAGTAACATAACAGCCAGTCCAAATTAAAACACAAATGCTCATGTCAAGAACCCCGTGATTACATTTCGCCATGTAACAAGACCCGAAAACCATGTTTGTTATGATTATGTCTTGTAGCGGACTTTTATGGACAAATGTTGAAGTTCTAAGTTGGAGGGGAAAAATACCAAAATAGTCTTAAACCTTTTGTATCGGTACCAATTTAATCCTAAACTTTTTAATTGGACCGATTTAGTCTTAAACATTTTCACATTAGTACCAATTCAGTCCATCCGACTAATTTAAGCTGGAAATTACTGACGTGGCCGCCGACGGTCTTATGTGGCGCCATGTGGACAAATTTTATAATTTTTAAATATTTTTTTTCAGATTTTTTAAATTTTATTTTTATTTTTCTTTTCTCCTTACCCCTTGGCCAGTGAGGTCGCCAGCCAAGGGGTAAGGAGAAAAAAAAAAGAAAAAAAAATAATTTTAAAATTTGTCCACGTGGTGCCACATAAGACTGCTGGCAGCCACATCAGCAATTTCTAGCTTAAATTAACCGGATGGATTGAATTTATACCAACGTGAAAAGGTTTATGACTAAATTGGTCCAATTAAAAAGTTTAGAACTGAATTAGTACCAATACAAAAATTTTATGACTATTTTGGTATTTTTCCTAAGTTGGAGATGGCTCGTGGATCCTTTGTAAACTCGGTTCTACATTCAAAGCTTGAGAAGTTAATTTTATTTTAGTGGCTTGTGAGCTCTCAAGCCATCTTGCTTTCTTCTAATTACTGAGAATAGGAGATTTGTGTTCATTTATCCTCGTTTCATTTATTTTTCTTGATTGCTTGCTTGTTCTTGCGAACTTGTGGCAAACCCTTTTTCACTTGTGATATGTAATGTTGACTGTAAATGCATTTGAATTAAAGCTTGTAAATTTTGTGGCGAACTCTTGTATTGATTATTATGATTGTCAAACTTTGTGGCAAACGCACAGGTTAAAATAGAAAAACTCTTAGTTTCATGGTTGCTTCCCAGTGTGGAACGCCGTAGTCTTCTCGATCTGTTTAACATGCAATATTTGGATATAAGTACCTTATTATTGTTTATGTAATTGTTGAATGTACAATTGTTTTTGGTCCTTATAGAACGTCTCACTACAAGTGAAACGCAGGAATTTTGTAATTGCTAAAGTTACTAGATAATTTGTTAGCCTTTGGTAGTGAAAGCTTGTGAACTTCCAGGAATTAAAAAAAAAAAAAAAATTATCACAGTCAACTCATAGACTCACACGATAACCAAATCAAACTTGTCGATCTGGTAAACAGCTGGGTCGAGGAATAACTCGGTAGGTTTCCACCATGATACCAGGAATCGGACTAGCGAAAATCAGCCCATCCTGAAACCGATCATGGAGCTTCCATCCATTGAAATTTTCTCGTTGCTTTTACAAGAAAGAAACCTAATTCTGACCAAGTCATTTCAAGTTTCTCTTAAAGGATATGTCGTCACTCATTTTATTCATGTCTTGGAAAACTATGAAAAAAAAAATTACATGAGGTTTGGATATATGTATATGTCAAAAGTTTTAGGTGGTTTGCAATGATCGAGTATGTGAAAAAATAAAAAGACACATTATTGAAACATAAACAATTGGGAGGGTGCATTTGGTTCAATATTGCCTAAGCCTTTTAGGTTCCAAAGTCCTTTGGACAAATACAAATAAAATTTGATAAATTTTTTGAAGACTTTTAGGGAAATGCAATTGCCTTTAAGGTCTTTAGCCCAAAGTAGATCTGAGGGTGCTATAAACAATGCAAATACAATTTTTTTTCTTCCAACTTTTGCCTTGCTCAACTTTTATAATTTCATAAATATCCCCACCTCATGCAACCTCACTAGTGAGGGTTCAGGTCGCCCGTGAGGCCAAATTTGGTTGACGACAAGCTAGTCTAGCGTTGACAAGCCATGAAACCCTAGGCGACACCCGAAATCAAGCAACCTCATGCAGTGCTAGCTAGAGGCCAATTTAGCTCACTAGTGGCTAAGTTCGCTAGCAAATAGTGATAGTTTTTCTTTTAACAAAAATCTTTAACAAAGTATAGTTTTTTCCCAAACGGTATTTAAAACGAAATGGTTTCCCCATATGTTTTTAAAATGAACTTAACAAAACGCTACTAGTTTTTCTAAATATATCTTTTAACCGAAATACTTTCTATTTTCTCAAAAACTTTGCCCTAAACCGAACGGAATGCACAAATTCCACGCAAACATCTTCTCTTCAGAGGGTTTGGGTACGAATTAATGCCCGACGCCCCAGGAACGTCGTCGTTATCGCGCGCAATTGCATTGAGGGCATGAAAACGTTATCACATGTAAAAACAGCGATTTGGGGACAATCCGACGACGAATGCGGTGACCTTTTGCCGCATTAGTGGGTTTCTTAATGCAATTTTTAAATTGCTACGTGATTCTTTTATAAATTGAAATATTATTTAGGGCAAAATAATATTGTTGAAAACTAATTAAAAGTGCCAATGATACATAAAATATGTTAAGAGAGTTTCTTTAACTCACCCACTAGATACAATTGGAAAACACTCTTCGTGATCACTCCTGTTCATAGCAAAGGACCGCGCAGCAATGTGAACACTACCGCAAGAAACCCTAAAGAGCCGTTTTCTTTTCACATGTGCAAATGAAAACACGACCCTCCACCTCAAGGGCTCAATTTTCATGAAAAACCAGGACATCTTAGTGAGGGATTACTTTTAAAATCAAGTGATGGACACCAAACCTAAAATTTCTTCCGGGCATGTATAATAATGCTTCTCAAACTGAAAATCTTCACCCCGAATGTTGGGTGGTCTTGAGTCCCTCCCACTCCAAAAGTTAGCTTAAAAAGTGAGACTTACCCCATACTTATAAACCAACCGCTAGTCCATTCTACAACCGAAGTAGGACAACCTCAACATCAGCACGATGGTGTTGTATGTGGTGCAGGAATCCCAAGTGGACCCACTTCTGGGGGCATGTGTGGCTCTCGTGGACATTTAGGCATCCGATCAAGACGTAGTTTTTACTATTGAACTCAGTGATGTGAAAATAAGTATCACAAGATCTCAGTTTGTAGATGCTGAGCTCAGATTTAAGGCTTCCACTGAATTCAATGACCCATTTCGATTCCGAAGGGGCATTTTTGTAATTATCAAGGAGACCGGCCTTTTCGCCCAAAAGAATCGATTATGTCGTTTTAAGATGTTCAGGAGCCAAAGGAAATCCACGATTAACTTGTAGTGTTTTTAGTGCAAATTCGAGATAAGTGACTATCACGTTTAAGAGTTCTTAGGGGCTTCATCTTTTATTTATTGAAGTGCAGATTCCCTTAAATTGTAATATAGGTTAGGGTTTAATAGTTGGGAAATTTCATTTTAACTTACAAAACCTTCAACGTATTATGTAATGAAATGAACATACCAAAATGCAAGGCGGTGAAAAGCCGCGACGCCGATGAAAAGCGGGCACTTTGGCTGCAGAGGGGTTTGACAATGCGATGGACTTTTGATCGCTGCAAGTCATCAACGACTACACGATCTCTCAACACTCGGCCACAATCTTTAGCCATGGACACGATGCAAGGCATGATGCACACGATCCCCCCATTATCCCTATTAATCATTACTCCAATCCCAAAGGCCAACACAATAGGACCGGAATCCTATATTGTTATCCTATACTAATGTATACGAAGTGTAAGCTTACTTTGAGCACTTTAATTTCTTCAAAATAACAACATTGGAGGCACAACAAGACCAGCCAAGACCTATAACACCTGGAGAGAGGTGGTGAGATTTATACAGCACTCGTCAACCCGCTACTCTATAATAATACCAGCAAGGACCCTTCCGGCCTAAAGGTTCTCGTGTGACGTTTAAATCGGGGTAAAGCCACCCACGTTCGACGAAGAAAAGCATTCTAAATTCTTAATTATTTAACTTTCTTATATTGTGTCCACAAAACTCCTATTGGAAAAAGAACAAGAACAACGATAAATAAAGACTCCCCTCCCTTTTTGCATGGACGATGTTTCCCCGTCCATTAGTTCAGACAAGGCATTTGTCCGTTTGTCGGCGCGAGTTCCCTTTCTTGACTCAATTGAATTTAACAGGAAACTTCGCCAAAAAAAAAAAAAAAAAGTAATCATAATAATAATGTGAGATAAAAGGAACGTGTAGCAGTCCATTATGTTCCAAGAGAAAATTTTAAGTCATGTGATTCTAGTCACAATCCAATGCGAAATTTCTTTGCATGTATTATAGGAAGCATATGATGTCACAATTCCCATCACTCGTTTGTCGTTCTTGTATATTACCTTGTTGAAAATGAACCTATAATGAATGTTCAGGTAAAAATGAGCCTCGTTTATAACTTATAAAGAGAACCCGATGTTCTTTCGGTTTTTTTTTTTTATTTGCGGTTTTTATATAATGTAACTTTAGGTTTGGAGTTTACAATATTAAAAAGTATTGAGTTTCGGTGATGAAATTAAGAAGCATGATAGGCTTGAGATGCGAAAGAAAGATCTGCCTACGCATGTGTAATCACAGATATGCTTTGCAGTTGGACATGAGATCTTGGGTTAAATTGGATTGGGGAAAAAATCATTGGATATTCCTAGAGCATGGTTCGAACGTCTTGTGTAGCATATATCCTCACGTTAGTCACAGCTCTAGCTAGATGATTAACTTGTGCGAGTAAATTGATGATAACCGATATAGAGAGATATAAAATTAGTTAGACATTTAGTATGCCTCTTAAAAGGCAAAATGCTCATCTTTTTCTTTCATTTTTCTGCCATTACTTGAAATAATATTTGAATTCTAAGGAGTTACAAAGAAATTATATCTAGAGTCTACATTTGATATTTATTAGAAGTTTAAGTGTTCCGGAACAATAGAGTATATAAAGAAGGAGGAGAAAATGTAAGTCATTCTAAACACTTTTAATAGTCCAGCAGGCCAAAATTTAAAACGTATCTAATTCGGATCATCACCAAAAGGGTGTAGTAAAACATTCATTGGGAGTACATCTTGGCAAACAAATCCAATACCTTCCGGAAAAATGCAAGACTTAAATATCACTAAACTAGGGGGTCTTCAGCAATGGTGGAGCACTTATTAGAACAACTGACTGAGTAGGTAAGAGTCTCGATTTGAAATGTTTGTTTTGTTTTGGTAACAATGTTTTCCCTTCAAAGGAATCTTGGGATTCATACCCTTCACTCTATGATAAAGCTTTGCCCGATACACACGGCCGTGATTTATTAATGTGCATGGTGGACATCAGTCGAGTGCAGTGAAAAGTTTAATAAAATGATGGTTACTTAGATTGAAAAGGTTGTCTCCTTCTTTTGAAGATGACCAAGACCAAGGATGGAGATGGGTGGCTTTGTCAAAAGAGGCCATGTTCTCCGTCATTAATGGCTACTTTCCATGGAGAAAAAGAAAATATTTCTTGACTATTCTGCCATTAAGATCAGGAACGACCATATTTTGAAGCATTAGCTTCTTGCTGATTCCGGTTTTAGCTGGCACGCATCCTCCCTCAACTTGGTCAAGGCTTGTTCCTTCGAAATTGTGATTCGACCGTCTGTGTTCGTATACTCAACGTTCCACAATGACTTAAAAATAAAATAAAAAAACACGGAAAAGCAAAAGGCAGGAGACAATCATTTTGCAATGTCCTCGCGTGGACCTACATCATTGCTTGCATGATGACCCACCTCCATGTCAGAAAGTCTCTTGTTTGTTGCTTAAATTTTTCCTTGAGTGGAGTCCCAACAGAATCTAAGAGAGAGATACTGCAGTGAGTGGAATCCCGACAGGATTCAAGTAAAAGATTGTTTTAAATTAATATCTGGACTTGACAATTCATTAGTCACAACCAACTTTAAGTAAAAGATGAGCGCCATCCACTGAATATAATATGCAAAAGTATCATTAGTTCGATTCTCGAATGTGACTTCCCCATGTGGTCGCTTCTGTCGCTCTTCTTGACTTCAGAGCGGCGAGCGTAAAGAAATGCCGCCAATTTTGGAGATTTTCCCAATATGGATGGGAAGTAGAGATGCGAATTATAACTATTGTATTTCATAAATCAATTTTTATTTAGAAATTGAATTTTTTTTATTACTAATCTTTGGACGAATTTTTAAGAAAAATTAAAAATTTGAGAATCATATAAAATTTTTATTCTTAGAATAAAAATTCGTTTGATAATGACATAAAATTTCTCTTTTCGAGTAGTAGTGGGAGATGGTTGGTAAGCAAGGAGGCCAAGTAGCCAGCGATTGACAACAAGCATCCACCGATGGGCGACAAGCATCCAGCGACGGTTGTTTGGCCTCTAGCAATGATCCTTCGATGTCCTGCGATCAACAAGGGTCATTTAGCGTCTGGTGATGATCGTCGACATTCGATGATCGGCACGAGCATCCCGCAATGGGCAACGTCCCGTGATGATCGTTTGACATTTGGTGATAGGCATTCAGTGATGGGTGTTAGTTATCGGGTATCCAATGTCCAGCGTTTGGCATCCGACATCCAATGTCCAATAGGCAACAACAAGCAATGGGTGGACGACAGCCAGTGACGAAAGTGAATAATAATAAGAGTTTTTATTTATCATTTTTTGTTTCAGAAATAGAAAAGTTAAAAATTTTAATTCCTGATTTCTGTTTTAAATATATTTTAAAAAATATATATTTTAAAAATAGAAAAATAGAATTGTGTTCCCAACGGGAATTGGTTGTCCTTGTTCTCGTTTTCCGTGGAGACCTCCTGGCGCGAGTCCTGGAAGACTTCTGGAAGGAGATCTACTATTGGTTCGTTTCAGTCGAACCGACCATAAACGAACGTACAATACTAGTTTATTATAATGAAAGCACTTTATCTATCTTTTTTATTTCCTAATCGAAACACCATCTATTACATTAAAAGAGTGTATTTTGCAACATTTTTTTATTCCCCTTTGGGCCGTTGCTTCAGCTGCTTTCTTTGACGTCCAGGGGGGGAAGCATTTGCGAGGAATTTGCTGCCAATTTCGTGGATATCTCAACGTAGAGGGAATGTGATTGGATACAACTCACTAATTATTTTTTAACCTCAATGCATTTTTCAACACTTTACCGAATGCCACTTGCATTTTGAAAAAATTCTTGAACTTGCATTTCCCTAATAACCAAACCAAATAGCAATAGTATGCCCTTCCTTAACACATCATAATTTAGATATCTACTCGATAAATTAAAAATTAAAAGTTTCTTTGCAGGCATTTTAGGTTGTCAAAGATATGACAACTCCTTCGCTTGTTTTCACTGTTACTGTATTTTACCTAGGATAATATAAGAAATGACTTTCACATGAATTGGGCAATAAATTTCTCATGAGTAATGTTCAACTTTGCATAACATGATTTTTTATCTAAACAGTTTTTATGAAAATGATATATCAATCTAAGGTAAAAATATGATTGCTTCTGCAAAAAGAAAAAGAAAAACATAAGGCATTATATCTCTAATAATTCAAGAATTCAAGTTAAACATTAGATTTCCCTAGAGTATGATACCATCATCTTGTGTGACGTTTATACTCACAGTTGTCAAATCTGTAGCTTGATCCGCGGACAAATTTAATTAGTGAAATGATAATGCGGGAAAACCTAATTTTTTTTCTCGTCAGTTTTAAGTACTATTAAGAATGGTCTTGCTTTAGATTTCCAAATACCAGTAAAATTCTTGAAAAAATCAGCAATTCAATAAATAGTGAAAGTTTGGGTAAAAATAAACCTCGTTAAAAACTTGTGAAGAGACCGCATCATTCTTTTATTCTCTATAACTTTTTTTTTTTTTACGTATAAGGTAACTCGAATTTTTCATAGTAATAAGATTAAAACATATGAGTTTTGAAAATAAATTAAAAATCATGAGAAAATTCTCAAGAGGCTACATCACTTAATACTCATTTCATGGTGATCTCTTCACTATTCAAATTTATTTTGTTCTCTTTAATGACATAGAATTTTTAGGCGAGAAACATGGATGGATATTCCCAACTTCCTTCAATTTAACAATGTTTATGGACTTTTACGGAACTTCATTTGTTAAAAAACTTAAAAAATTCTGCTCAACATAAGAGCACGACGCATGCCTCTCAAGCCCATGATCGAAAGATTTACACTAGTGACAACTCCTGGTCACAGGAGAGATCCACTTTGACTGTTAAAAGTCCATTTCCATTTCAGCAGAGTTTCGATGCCATCACCTTAATCGCAATAGTTGTTTGTTCACATGATGATCGAGCAATTTATCCGATAGAATATAAGTAAAGAGTAAAAATAATTTCATCTCTTAAACCACACAGGACCCTAATATTGAAATTGCCTTGCAGTTGCGTAACATGTGGTCGTGATATTGTCGACCAGCATCTCCTGCTCCAGAACAGTTTGCGATGCCATTTGATCATCAGTGCGGTAATCTTCAAAGGATTTCTTTCCCATGAGGGAGGTCATTGCTCTGGTCCCAATAATCATCCTCAGTACCTTGAGAAGACCGAATTTCATTTCTGTTTGCTTTACAAGTCCCCATGTTACGACCGGAAAAGAGGGAGAATTCCTTGAGAGTGTACCGGAAGGCAAGACAATTGTGGTAGTTTACAAAATTGGCCAAATACGCGAGCAGGAGCTTGATGTCTTCTTCGGATGTTAGAGCTAATCTAAACATAACCATATGAAAGTAGCTGATAGAGCCTTGCCCATTTGGCTATAACACCATGATCACTTTCAAAAAAAGATAACTTACTGGCAGGACTTGATGGTGAGTCAGTTGGTGAGTCAGTGGAATTGACATCCGCAGTGGTTGAAGCAGAATGTGGGACAACAAAACTTCTGGATAGAAGTCCTGACGCGACTAGATGAGGATGCCTCGGTATCTTCTCGTCTCCGTCTCCTTGAAGTGGATTGCCTACCTTGGGAGAATTTTAGGCAATTGACATGATGGGCATAGAATTGGCAAAAGGACAGTAGAAGTAGAAGTGTCAAAAATTTCGTATGTTACTCATTTTAGTAGCAAAAATTTTCACCTACTCACTTATGTGTCAAATTGGAGGAAAAACTATTATTTAAGTGTCTTTGGTGAGAATTTCCAACAAAAATATTATGTGGCATTTATAATAAAAAAATTAACTGAGTTGGCATTATTTTAAAAAGAAATCTAGTCTACATGGATGTACAAAACAACGTTGCTCAATCCAACCAAGCAAAAACGTCACACACAAGGAAGATTATAGGGCTTAATTGTCTTCAATGGTGGTTGACCATCACACCACTCTCCCCATCACTATCATTTGCTCACCGTCGCCATTGCTTGCCATCTCTATCACTCTAACTCACTCAAGTTTGTCATCCTCTCTGAGTTGCTCTAGAGGGAAAAATTAGGGCTCGAAGGCAAAAATTAGGATTTGGGGGGGTGGGCAGCAATTAAGGTTCTTGGTGCAGTTGTCGAGGACGACAATGCTAGAGGAGAGAATCATGCAATGTGTGGTCCTCAATTTATTTTATTAATTTGGTGCTAGCTTGTTTGCTTTTTGTCCACTAAATGACAACCATTGAGTCTTTTTTTAATCAATTAGGTGCAATTGTGGGGACCTCCTTATGAAGTTCTCGTCATTTCTACGTTATGGTCCCATAAGCTTTTTTTTTTTCTTGGGTGCAGCGTTAGCATGGGGCACATTTTTGTGGCTATTATTGTCTATTATGGTGGGAAATTTGTTATTGGCATCAATAAGTGAGACTATGCTGGTGAAAAATGAAGATACTATCATTGTTGATGTAAGGAGGTCATCATATATTGATTTCCCAAGGATATAGTGCAACGATTACAATGTAAAAAAAAAAAAAAAATGTATTATTCTCTTTCTAGGAAGAGCTTGAAGAATGATTTGAGATACTTCCATGATGATAATGGTAGTAAGTATATTGTTCACCATTATCTTCGTGGCTAGGGAGCTTAAGTGTATGTTAAGAGTTACAGTAATAACAAAGATGATGAGAGCACTCAACTAGAAGAAGTAGGAGATGGAATCGAAGCAAGTACTCAGGTTATGATGGATCTATTTTAGACCAAAGAGAACAAGAACAGGAGAAGCAAGAGAGGTTTTTTAAATATAAATCAAATTATATGCAATGCATGAGATGCAATTTTAATATAAATTACGTCCATATGGATTCTAACTTGAATTAATGACATATCATGCACTTTAAAGTAATCATTGTGCAACCTAATTTTAATGACGAGTAAAAGAACTATAAATTAATCTAATATGACACAATGACATGAAAATTATGACGTGTGATATTACGATGCCATGGCGATGGGATGACATGGCAACGATGGGGCGGTAATGATGAAGCTTCTTCTATATGAAATATGCATGTTATTTTTTATGATTTTCTTTTTTAACTAAATTAGAAAACTACCTAAAATTATGTGATTACCTCATTTAAACTAAGAAATAATTTATATTACATCCTATTCTAAGTAATTTCCTAAATTATTATATGGTTCCTAAATATGCAATTTTCAATGCAATATATTTTAACATGGAGAGAAGAATATTTTGAGTACTAAAAGTTATATACTGCTCTCACTTTAGTGTCAAATTTTTTTTTTCACATGACTTATGTGCCACCTTTATAAAATAAAAATAAAAAAATCACGAGCCAACTTCAATCTTGGTTATCATAAAATCTAACGTTGTCATATTTTATTAATTTCTTAATCCCAGGTGGCTTGCTAGAGTATTTTAGTCAGTATAGAACCCCTAAATGACGTCGTCTAAAAGTTGTAAATAGTGATAATTTGAGTATCAAATTTTGCTTAAAATGATCACTTTAGTGCTAATCGTTGTTAAAAAGTGATCACTTCAGTACCAAGCATGCCACGTGAAAATGCCACATGGACCGGGTTCTTTTAAATAAAATGCCAAGTCATATAGAAATTATAAAAGCCATGTATTATTTTGTGTCATAATTTCTTGTCATTCTTCGATTTGGCACTTAAATGCGCGCATGACAACCATTCTGTTCTCAAAATAGTTTCTGGAACAGAAATAGATTTTTCTATTTCTATTTCTAAAAGAGTTTCTAAGCAAAAATAACCGTTTGAGAACAATACAAAATTTCTACTCTAAAAATAGAAAACTCGTTTGATAACGACACAAAATGTCTTCATTTCGGATGACGGCGGGGGCCACCGGTTGGCGGCCGGCGATCGATGACCGACGGCCGGCGTCGACGACCGGCAACCTGCAGCGGTGAGGGTCAGCAGGCGGCAGGCGACCGATGGACGGTGGTCGGCGGCAATGGATGAAGGACCGGTTGACGAACGATGAAAAAAAATTTTATTTCTCATTTCTGTTCTAGAAATAGAGAAGTAGAAAATTTTAGCTTCTGATTTCTATTCTAAACCTATTTTTGGAATAGAAATCTATTCCAGAAATAGAAAAACTGAATAAGTTTATCAAACGGATTTTTATTCCGAAAGTGTCCGGAATAGAAATTCTGGTTTGTCATGCACCCCCTAAGTTAACCAACGAAAACTTTTGGCACAAAAATGATTACCGTACACAACTTTTGTCATTTGTAGTGTTCATATGCCTCCTAACATGCAATGCAATCTTTTTAATTTTTCCATAATAAGCATATTTCTTAAATTAATGACATGCAATAAAAGCTCATATAATTTAAATATTCACCACTCTCAAAATATGAAACGAATGTAATCAGGAATCTGATCTTATGTCTTAAAAATCAAATTCTGGATTATATGCAGGATTCAATAAGGGGAATTTCCTCTTTGAAAATGATTATATATTTGAATCAAATCAAGGTTAGAATCGATATATTACAATTCAAGTAATATATGTGAAGGGTTTTGCTAGTATTACAGTCTTTAGGTACTTGAGAATAATAGTATATTGTGAGTCATAAATTCTTGAAAAAGTGGGTCTCACGAGAATTTGTAATTATTTGTGATTTGATTTTTTGTGATCTAGTATATATTATTATTCTTATAGTACATTAAACATTGTTACACAATCATTTCTCATATTAGATTGATTTAAGAGAATTACTTAAATTGCTTGTTGATTTGAACGAGACCGATGGCAATGACTGGCGAGTGGCGGCACAAGGACCAACGTAGGGAATAGCAACGGTTAAGGGCTACGATTGTAGTGAGGCAACAATAGGGAGGAGGTTCTGGCAAGGCAACAAGGCGGCTGAGCAAGCTGTGGGAAAGTGGCCGATGAGAGTGGTGACGATGTGACCGGACTTATGGCGAACTCGGCTGTGAGGAATGTTAGACGAGACGGCAGCGCCCTGTGAAACCTGGAATTCCGGAATCACACCGAAACTTGGCTGAGGAAAACCGATGTGTTGTAGCTACTGCAGCCCCAGGAAGTCTGCAAAAACAAGGGAAAATTCGGCTGCGTCTGTGATGGCTCACAGCGCGGTGAAGGAACTCTGATTTGCCGGCGACATTGAAGAGTCGGGCTGGGTCTTCACGACTGCAACAGCGAGTCACGAAGGCTTGGTGTGAACTCAATGTGCAGTCAGAAGTTGCTTCGCACGCGTATGGCCTCTCCTTTTCTGTGGTCAACGTTAGTGTTCTGAATGCGTCTTTCTCCGTGTCCTCCTATAGCCAACGTCCTCTCTGTATGAACGTGTCTTTGTCTCTTCGCTAAGGTGAATGTGTGGTGAGGGTCCATCGTTTGCTTTTTTATATGCCAAAAGCTTTCCCCTTCTGCGTATTGTTCCCGTTACTTTTTTCTTCTTTTCTAAATCATGGAGAAAATAATGATGAGTAGATAGTGGAGAGTGATTTTGCAGAGGAAATTTTCCTTTTTGTGTTTCTTTATTATATAATGATCTTTTGTCTTTTCTTCAATTCCTGCCATCCTCGCCCCTCACACTGGACTTAACGTTGCCCAACTTCAAGCGTATCCCCAATTTCCTTTGCTCAGCTATAAAGAGAAATTCTATCTTATTCAATATAAGATAAGCAAAAAGAAATGTATGGCTCTTGAGTTTAAAAAGAATCATCTCATTTCTTGTGCATTTTTGGGGATTGCATTTCCTCTTATTGATATGGACTCTTTTCGATCAAAGTCCATAACTCATAATTCATGGATTGAATGAACACTCATCCCACGTTTTAGTAACCATAGTTAGTTTCATCAAAGAAGGAACATTGAAAAATTGAATATCCTATGCAGAAAACAAAAATTTGCATAATGTTAGTGAGAAATAATCTTTATTTTTAGAAGTGAAACACTTCAAACAACGCTATAATACCTATTATTAGAGCTAACAATACAACTTAAAGGGGGATGAATACGTTGTATGGGAACTATGAAGAACTTTTGTAGAATAAAATAAGTTAAACTTCAACATAGCATGATCATATCATAGATATCAAATCTGCCTGCTGCTGATGAACAGATAGTGATGATAGTAAACACGTAATGCTGATAATGAAAAAATAGAAGATGGCACATAGAGATTGATAGTGGTTGGCTTTACCCCCAATCCTACATCCACTCTCTATGATTAAGAGCCAAAAGAAGGCTAGAATCCACTAGTAATTTTCAAGACAAGTTACAATCAACACACTCTTGTACACTTGCTCTTATCATGATTACAAATAATATGAACACTATAAAGAGAATAATTAGCAATACACAGCACCGATAGAGCAAAGGAGAACACACAAAAGCATTAGACTTATTTTATTCGTTTCCACTCAACCCCACTATCTCTCTTGGATTGAATTAATAACCATCCAACCTTAGATAATAAAATGTCTCTTCAATGCTCAAAATCATTAGAACATCTCTCTAACGGTGGCAATGTCTCGAAACAATGTCAGTCTGCTTTTTTCAAAGTTTGTCTCTAGCTCAGAATTGTCAAAATTGCTGTAATTCAACTCTAGTGGTCCTTTCGCCAATTCCAAACCTTTGTAATGGCGTTTTCATCTTGAACAATGTTCCAATAAGATGAGCACGTGACCAACATCTTCCAAGACTTGATATCAGTATGACTCATTACCCGTAATCAAGACGTGCTCTTTATTGTCAGCTGTATTATTATCAGCTGTTGGTGCTATCCACAGTCACACTATATGGATTGACTTGTGATCAATCATCCAATAATTCTTCTAAGTAAGTCAGCTTCCAAAGACTTTTAGTTGGTAACTCTTAAGAATCATGAAATCCTCATCCTATTAGACTTGTTCTTGTCTTGTCGATGTCTTCATCAATCTTCACTAAACTCACACAACTCATAAGTATCATCATAGTCTTCTGTCTCATCTAATTAAGGCAACTGGTCTTGCCAACAATCCGCTACTTTCGATAACAATCCGTTGTTCATGATAATGATCAAATCTTCTATCTTCTAGTCCTTCCGAGCGTATTGGTGATTATGACTCTACTAAGTTGTTCGCCTCCATGGTCCTTCCCATCTTTATTGAACATTCTCATTTTAGGCTTTTTCATGATCATCAGGTCCATCCAACTATTCATCGATCTCGGTACCTCCAAGTCATCATGAACGTCCTCGTTCTTCTCGATGTGTTCACCATCAATCAAGGTTTTTTCAAATGTTCACCTCATCTCAAGGTCCTTCTAACTTGTAGATATCTTGATGTTCAATATCTTGTTCACCTTTGATATCAGCAATGATCCTTCAATATCAGAAGACAATTCTTGACGATGACAAAGCACTCCTCATAGTAGCTCACCAAGTATTAATTACAACATCATTTGCATATTGACTTGTGCATATATCACCCAATACGCATATTAGTAAATTTTGATTATTGAATCATCTTCAAAACAATATAGGGATTTTCTCAATAAATACCAGCTTCCTTCCAGATGGAAAATATTTGATTTTGATATTTCATTCTCAGATGCCATTTATAAAAAGGGATAAGTGTTCCAGAAGTCCTACAACTTGTCACGAAAGTGCATTTCAGTCCTAAAACTTGCAAAAAGTGCATTTAAGTCCTAAAACTTGTCAAATTGTTTCAAACGAGTCCTAAGATCGACGCCGTTAGCCTTTTCCGTTAAATATGCTGACGTGGCATTTTAAATAATTTTTTTATCTTCCACGTGTATTTTTTAATTATTTTTTAATTATTTTTAAAAAAATTAGATTTAAAAACTAAAAATCAAATTTATTCATTTTATCTTATTTTTACCAAAACTTAAAAAAAAAAAAGTTAAAATATTTATTAAAAAAAAAAAAAAAACAGCGGCTCCTCCCCGCCGCCGCCGCCGCCCATCGCCGGAGGGGGCAGCGACGGTCGCCGGCTCGGCGGGGGTAGCCGGGCCTCGCCGGCCCCAGGGCGAGGGCCGGCGACGTCGCCCGCCCGGGCGAGGCCTCGTCGGCCCTCGCCGGCGAGGATCGCCAGACTGGCGAGCCTCGCCGCCCCGGCGAGGGCGACGAGGCTCGCCAGGGCGGGCGACGCCCGCGCCCCGTGAGGGCGGCGACGACACCTAGGGCGACGGCCGCCGCTGGGCCCCGCGAGGGCGGCGGCCAGATCTGGGCACCCGCACTGTAGCCGAGCGAGGGTGCCCGATTTGGGCCCATTGGCCCTCGCGGGGCCGGGCGGCCGCCGCCCCGGGTGAGTCGCCGCCGGCCCTCACGGGGGCCGGCGACCGTCGCCCGCCCCGGGCGAGGCCTCGTCGGCCCTCGCTCGGGCCCGGCGAGGCTCGCCAGAGCTGGCGATCCTCGCCGGCCCCGAGCGGGGGGCCGACGAGGCCTCGCCTGGGCCGGCGACGGTCGCCGGCCCTCGCCCGGGGCCGGCGAGGCCCGCCACCCCGCCTGGGCCGGCGACCGTCGCCCGGCTCCGGCGACGGGCGGCGGCGGCCGCGGTGACTGGGAGAAGAGCCGCATGGTCGCCCGGTAATTTTTTTTAATAATTTTAAAAATAAATTTTTTAACTTTTCTTTTTAGTTTTTGTTGAAAATAGGATAAGAATAAATTTAATTTTTTAGTTTTTAAATCTATATATATTTTTTAAAATTAATAAAAAATAATTAAAAAATACACGTGGAAAATAAAAAAATTATTTAAAATGACACGTCAGCATATTTAACGGAAAAGGCTAACGGCGTCGATCTTAGGACTCGTTTGAAACAATTTGACAAGTTTTAGGACTTAAATGCACTTTTTGCAAGTTTTAGATGAAATGCACTTTCGTGACAAGTTATAGGAATTCTGGAACACTTATCCCTTATAAAAATCAACATCAAAAGAAGGAAATCCTCTGAATCGCTGGGATTCAGCACATCACATGTCTATAATAGAGGACTTCTGGAAAGGGAGTTTCTCCCCTCTTGGATGAGGAAAACAACATTGAAGAAGTTGTGAAATCTGAAAATGATAATTAAAGCAAGGACACAGGGGACATCGTCCCAATAATCTCTAGCGTAGTTTTGAAGTTTGAAATAGCAACTGTCACAGAGTTTGTCGTCTCGTAATTTGTCAAATAAGCAATGTAATCCGTAGGAAAGTATTTGGGATTTCCAAAAATCATGTGAGCTAAAAAGTGGAAAATGAATAGAACTTTGAGGTCAAGGGTTTAGGGTGCATTTGGTTCAGTATTTCTAATGGGCTTTTAGTCTCCAAAGCCCCTTGAGGAAATGCTGGATCGTTTGGCAATCATTTTGAAGTAGCTTTCAAATAAAAGTCAAGATAGGAAGGCTGAAAGCTCAATGCTAGTAGGGACTAACTTTAAGCTTTCAGCACTTGGCCAAATACTAAAACTTATTTTTTCTTCTAAAACTATCCTTTACTCATTCTTCAAATTTCTAATTTTTCCATCGTTATTATATTTTAAAATACCAAAATAATGAAAAAAATCAAATATATATAATGCTAAATATATATGTATATATATTTCGTCTTTTTCAAAAATTATTTATATATTTGTTTTTTTAGTATTATTGTCAAAATTTATATTTAAAAAGTTGCATATTATTATTATTATTATTATTATTATTATTATTATTATTATTATTATTATTATTATTATTATTATATTTCAATTTAAAAAAAAATTAAAAAATTCAAACAAAGGGTTTGGTCTTTTTTTAAAAAAAAAATTATATATGTATTCGATTTTTTTAGTATTATCGTCAAAATTTATATTTAAAAAGTTGCATACATTATTTTTTTTTTCAATTTTAAACAAATAAAAATAACTAATAGTAATCATCCAAAGAGCTTTTCAAATGTGTTATTATACCAAACATCATTTCTCTTAAAGTTGCTTTTCAAAGTATAGTTTACCAAACGGTCTTTACATTTGTTTAAAGTCCTTTAGGCTAAACTGTTATGTATTTTTCTAATGAGCTTTTAAAATAGAACGAAGAAGAAAGGAGGATAAAAATCAAATCTTGGCCAATCTTACCCTTCTCCAAATAGAGCAACAATTTAGAGGACAACGATCCGAAAAGTTATGATTTGTAATGATGACAATTGGTCAATCGTGTTGATTGAAGTGACGTGTCAAAATCCTACAACGTGGAGGGAAATAGTCGTCATAGCGTGGAGTATGAAGCGTTAGAGGTACAATACGCACCCTGTACTATCCAAAGGGAAAATACTTGTTTGTTTTTGAATATTTAAAAGAATCAAAATCACATTTAATTATTTTAAAAGGAGGCATATATTTACACCAACAATTAACCAATTCATTGACACAAGTGGGCGCGTGACTAAATCGCAAGTAATTATCAGACACGTGAAACATTGTCGATGACTATAAGAACCGTTATCAATATTAATGTACGTCAATGACCATGAATCGACTGTCGATAAATGAGGGTGTGTGGTGAAGATTATCATGGCAAAGTTAATTGGCAAAGATATCCATTAAAAGGGATGATAGGTTACCGATTAAGACATCAAATGAAGATTGCAAATGTGGAGGGCGCCCAGATTTAATTATAGTGTTTCGAATTTGGAACCATTGGTGAATAGGGCAATGAAATCCAGCAAATTGTGGAGGAAATATTAATATGGCAGCAAATACGCACAGGGGATCAAGAAGCGATCTTAAGGGAGCATCCACCTAAAGATAAGATCATGCCATCATGAAAATATAGGGGCAAGACTTTCGGTGAAAGCATGGCAACGGCTATGGAAAGAACTGCTCTTGAGAGGTTATGTCGTGAGCCTTACGAATACTAGTGTTCGTCTACTGGATGCCTCCTCTACACATAAACAAACATGTTATCTTTTAATTCATGTACCACTGTAAGTTTTAGACCCACATCACCAATATCTTTGCTGCAATTCTCTGGTGTTTCATCGCAAATTAAATTTGGACATCACATCTTTATATTCTCAAGTTTTGTCGTCAATTGAATTCCAACGAAGTTTGTGTATTATCTATCCCATGTGACGTAAAGCTTTTTCCTTGTACACTTGTGATATTTCTCGTCTGAAATCGCCACGAAATCTGTCTCCTCTAATAAACATTGAAGAATGATTTTGGTGAAAAGTTTTTTGTTGTAGGGTCGAATGGGGGCCAAACATTTCTTTAACATTTTTCTCAAAGACTTCACTCTAATTTCAGGTAATGTCCAGAAAGTAAGGGTGATTGGTTCAAGCTTTTCTATGATTAAAGTGTTGCTAGATTGGGGCACGAACGTCAAAAGTCTTCCGAGGTATTGTGACTTTCGTTTCATCGGAGTCATCCACCATGTGGAGGCAAAAGTCTTTGCGGTTGTTCGCTTTTTTAACAATTCCCTCCAAAGGCAGGGCTGCCGAATCGCCTACGGAGGATGACTCAAAAGCGTTTGATTGACTAGACTTATCTTCATCGGATGCATTAAAAAAATCTCGCTTGTTAGGGACATAATTTTTGTTGAAAACTAATTAAAAGTGCAAAAGACTCATAATAAAGTAGAGTTTCCTTGAACTAACCCACTAAATACAATTGGAGAACCCTCTTCATGATCACTTCTGCCCATAACAAAGAAGCACAGAGACCAACGTGAAAACTACCGTAAGAAACCCCAAAGAATTGTCTTCCTTCTCACGTGTGAAAATGACAAAAGATCCTCCACCTCGAAGGGCTCAATTTTCTTGCACGGCATGTTTGAAAAAACAGGACATCTAGTGAGGGATTGTTTTGTAAATTTTAGGGATGAACTTCGATCCTAGAATTTCTCCCCGACATGCATCAGTACGCTTTCCAAAATGAAAAATTCCTACGTCCGCACCAAATAAAATAAAATAAAAAATCGAAAAATCCCTCGACCTAGCCCGTTACTCTCGCAGGTGACTCTGGCCGATTTGCTCACTCCCTCGTCCGATTGCGACACCGTTTTCATCATTGAACTCACATGATGAGCTTTACGTACCCAACTTTTCTCTAGTAATCTTTGAAAAATAGTTCAATATTCGCTAATTTCATGGTTGTGTACCTATATTCCTATTAGTTCGGCCTCATGGAAAATCTGTGCTCTCTGGAAATCGCACATGGAGATTGCCCGGAAAAAAGAAAGATTTTCAGCTTTATTTAAAACAATAAAACATAGAATTGAATTATTTCTCCGACCAAAAAAAAAAAAAAAAAAACAAAGAAAAGAAGATATGAGTATGATCTGACTCTCAGTCTGTAGATGCTCAGCTCGATTTCATAAGGCTCTCCTGTATCATCTAATGGAATGAACTGTACCAACACGTGTGGCGCGACAAGTCGCGACAGCGATGAAAAGCAAATACATAAGCTGGAAAGGTGATCCGGAAAGCGGAAGTCACTGCAATTCGTCGACGCCCACATCGCCTGGAGGGAGGCGATAGGGTTGATACCGGCATAGACCCTAGTGTCCAAAACTGGAGAAAGCCACTAGCGTAGGATCAAGAAAAAGCATGCTAAACTTTTGGCTCGGTACGGAAAATGTGACAATTTTGATTTTTTTATTATTACTTTTTCTTTTTTCTTCTCTTCCTCTTTCTTTTTCTTCTACTTTGGCCAATCGTTAACCACGGCAATAGCTGACAATTAGCTGGGGCAAAAGAAAAAAATGATTAGAAATTGGATTTTTAAAAATATTTAAAGATTTGATTTAAAATATATATATTTTTATAAGAATGAATATTTCATTAATCAAGGATCTCGAGCCCGAGCCCTAACTACTCATGTATGGTCTTTGTGAACTCGAGCTTGAGTACTAGGGACTAGAGCTCGAGCTTTAGAGCTTGAACCCAACCTTTATGGGTGCAAGCTCTCAAGCACTAGGAGTTCGAATCCAACCTTGATGGACCCAAGCATATGTGTCGAGAGTCTAGGAACTAGGGTTCCGAGCTTAGCCTCAATGGACCTAGGACTAGTCTTGATGGACTTGTACCCATGTGCTAGAGGCTTGGTACCGACCTCAATGGGCCTCTTGATGGACCCAACCCAAGTCTTGGAGATTCGAGGACCAGTGTTAAGGTTCCCGTGTTTAAATGTAGAGTTTTAGGTCCAAACGCCAATACCTAAATATAGTTTGAAAATGTTTTTCAAATTTTTCAAAGAGAAAATTATTTTCTTGAATTTAAGCATAAGTTTTCATTGACCAAGAAAACATTTTTCGTTGACCCATTTCCTAAGTGAATTGAGCGCCAAAAAATAAGGAAAATGTTCTCATGGAACAGAGCAAGTGAATTGAGCGCAAAAAAATAAGGAAAATGTTCTCATGGAACAGAGCCTTTAATTCAAATATCTTAGTTGTTTAAACAAAACTCCTATTGAGAAAAAAAAAAAGGCAACCCCCCACCCCCCTTCTTCTCCCTCTTCTTTTGCAAGGCCGATGTTTTTGACTCCAGCACGAGTTCCCCCTTTTTTCGACTCATTTAAGTTTGTCGCGAAGCTTCACAAAATAAAAATAGAAAATAATGAGGTAAAAGGAACATTTAACAGTCCATTATGTTCCAAAGGAAAGATTTTCTGTTATGTGATATTGGTCATAGTCAATTGAGAAATTTCTTTGTATGTATTATAGGTAGCCTATGATGTCATAATTCCCATCGCTCGTTTGTTATTCTTGTATGATACCTCGTCGAAATAAACCTATAATGGAAGTTCAAGTAAAAATAAGCCTTGTTAAAAACTCGTCAAGAGATCGCACCCTTCTTTCGTGTGTTTCATTTCTTCTTTTCTTTTTTTTCTTTTTTTGCGATATTTATATAATGTAACTATAGGTTTGGAGTTTACAATATTTAAAAGTATTAATTTTTTATGACAAAATTAAGAAGCATGGTAGGTGAGATGCGAAAGAAAAGAACACATCCGTGGGCGCATGTATAGTTGCAAAAGGAAAATTGTCCAAAAATCTTAAATCTATTGTACGGTATCCAATCATAAACTCTTTTAATTGTATCAATTTAATCCTAAACCTTTTTTAGTCTCAGGCATTTTAATTGTGTCAATTTAGCTCTAAATTTATTGATGAGTTGCCAATTTAGTCCAAAGCCTTTTAATGATTTGTCAATTTAGTATTTTCCACCAAGCTAACATGGCATTCTAGTCGGTGCAAGCTATCTTACATGACACAATTGATCCTAACGTAGATACTATTTTTATATTTTACATTTTTTTTCCTTTCCTTTCCTTTTTTCAACTCTTCTTCATGTGGCTAGTCACCTCTTCAATGGTTGGGCTGGCAAGGCTCCACCTAGTAATCGTTGGGCGAGGTTGAGCTTCATTAGTGGTTGGGCAAGGCTCACCCTCATCGGATTTGGTGAGGTGGATCTTTGCTAGCCTCAAGGGAGGCTCGACGATGATCAGCTAGAGGAAGAAGGAAAGGAAAAATGAAAAAAAGTTTTAAAATGTATTAATAAATAAAAATATATATATGTAAAATATTGTTTACATTAGAGTCGGCTGTGTTATATAAAATTGCCGGCATTGACTAAACCGTTACATTAGTTATTTCCGACCAAAATTAGCTAGTAAGACTAAATTAACAAATCATTAAAAGTTTAGGACCAAATTGACAACTCATTAAAAGGTTTAGAAGTAAATTGGTAAATGGTTGAAATATTTTAGTTTTAAAAATAAATCAAGAATCATAAGAAAAATTCTCAGGAGAGGACATTGCACTATTGCTAATCATGGTCGTCTCCCCACTATTCGATTCTATTTTGTTCTTTTAATATATAGTAATTCTAAGGGATCCTATGGCGAGTGGGCATACAAATATTAATAGTATGGACATGAACCACGGGAAATTGCGTTTCGCCTCCCAAGTTTTCGTATGAGGTTTAACTTTTGCAACTTGACCCACGAATTTTAGAAATCGATCTCAAATGTGTCCCCTCTTAGTGGCTCCAACCAAATATTTATTGGAGCCTCACCTTGAGCCTTACACATGATAATAATAAGATAAAATTTTGGTTCCTTATTATTTATTCCATTTTGTGCATTATAAATTATTCTTTTAAAAGTACTGAAAATTAGTAATTTTTTTAAGAATATGTCCTAGATTCAAAATTATTCGCAATGTGAATCAATGCAGAGTCTAGATTTTTCATGATAGGGAGCGATTGGAGTTTTTCTTTTGGTCGAAAGGAGAGACTGGATCCTCTGATAATGTGTTGTGCTTGGGGTTCTACCCATGGGATTCTCACACTGAACCACATCTTCACATCATTTCGATTTCATGACTTGAATGTAATTAATGAACCAAAATTGCGAATGAGTTGATGATAACCGATATAGATAAATTTAAAGTTGGTCAAGGCATTCATGCGTGTCTTTATGCGTTTCAAAAGCCAAAAAACTATTTTTTTTCTCCATTTTTCATGCCAGAATTTAAAACGTTATTCAAGTTTATTACATATGGTGTCCATGTTGTGAAAACTTAAAGCGTGTTGGATGCTCAAGTATACATTTAACAAAAAGTTGGAAGTGACTCGCGCCAAAGCCCGAAGGCAGGTTGAACGTGAGGGACGCCATGGGGGCCTCCCAAGCATCATCTCAAGGATCGAATAAGAAACGTTGCTGTCCATGTTCACATTTTCCGTAGAGACATCTCGGTGGAGGTCCTGGAAGGAGATCTTCTATTGGTTCGTTTCAGTGGAACTGAACATCTTTAAACGTACATTACTAGTTTATTGTAATGAAGGCACTTACTCTGTCGTACCTTTTTCTTTTTTCGTAATTGAAACCGCGTCTATGACATTAAAAGAGCGTCTCTTGCAACATTTTTTTATTCCCTTTGGGCCGTTGCTTCAGCCGCTTTCTTTGACGTCCATGGGGCGAGTTTGCAAGGAAGTTGCCGCCAATTTCGTGGATATCTCAACGTAGAGGGGATGTGATTCAATAGGACTCACCAATTATTTTTTGGCCTCAATGCATTTTTCAATTACATCTTACCAAATGGCATTTGTATTTCGAAAAAACCCTTTAACTTGGATTTCCCCAAAAACCGAACCAAATAGCAATAATATGCTCTTCATTAACACATCATAATTTAGATAACTACTCAATCATTTAAAAAGAAAAAGTTTCTTTGCAGGAATTTTAGGTTGCCAAAGTTATGACAACTCCTTCATTTGTTTTCGTTGTTACTGTATTTTACTTGGGATAATATAAGAAGTAACTTTCACATGAATTGGGCAATAAATTTCTCATGAGTAATCTTCAACTTTGCAATAACATGGTTTTCTTTTTTGATCTAGACTTTATGAAATTGATATATCAATCTAAGGTGAAAAATATGATTGTTATTGCAATATATCTCTAATGATGCAACAATTCAAGTTAAACATTAGATATCCCTTGAGTATGATACCATCATCTTGTGTGCGCTTATACTCACATTTGTCAAATCTCTAGCTTGATCATTAACCTGGGCGGACAAATTTAATTAGTGAAATGATAGTGCAAGAAAACCTAATTTTTTTCCTTGCTAGATCTAAGTATTATTAAGAATGGTTGCTTTAGATTTCCAAATACCAGTAAAATTGTCAAAAAAAAAAAAATATATCGATTCAATAAATAATGAAATTTTGGGTAAAAATAAACCTCGTTAAAAATTTGTGAAGAGACTGCGTCATTCTTTTATTCTCTAGAGCATTTCTTTTTTATGTATAAGGTAACTTGAATTTTTTATAGTAATAAAATTAAAACGTATGAGTTTTGAAAATAAATCGAGAATCATGAGAAAATTCTCAAGGGGCCACATCACTTAATTCCCATTTTATGGTGATCTCTTCGCTATTCAAATTCATTTTGTTCTCTTTAATGACATAGAATTTTTCGGTTAGAAACATGGATGGATATTCTCAACTTTTCAATTTAACAGTGTTTATGGACTTTTATGGAACTTCATTTGTTAAAAACTTAAAACATTCCGTTCATCAGGAGAGCACCAAGCTTGCCTCTCAAGCCCATGATCGAAGGATTTATACTACTGACGACTCTTGGTCACAGGAGAGATCCACTTTGACTATTAAGAGTCCATTTCCATTTCAGCAGAGCTTCGACACCATCACCCTAATCAAGCCAATTGTTTGTTCACCAGTGAAGTTGATCGGAGCTTGAAGAGAGTGAGAGTTACTACAACCTCTCTCCCTCCCTCCCTCCCAGAGAGTTGTCTCTGTTAGAGTATCTAAATAATATACTATGCTTTTATTTAATAGTTTTAAGTATTTAGAATAGTTGGCAACGATATCACAAAAATTCTATATGGTATAAGAGTTAGAGATCTTGAGTTTAAATTTTACCAGGCCCCATTTGCTTTCCCAAAAAATTTCCAAAAAGACTAGACTAAGCGTGATGGGAAGTGTTAAGAGTATTTAAATAATATAACATGCACCTTCATCTAACAATTTAAATTTTTAGAATAGTTGGTAGTGGTCTCATAAATATCTTACTGTCTCATTCCCAACAAATAATTTTTATGTGCCAGCAACGAAATGGGCTTTGGGCCAAGTTTACCAAAGTGCTCCGATCCCATTTGGTGGGGTCATTGGAGCACCCTTGATCCGGCCTATTGTTCTGTGAAGAGTAAAGGATAGTTTCTCGGTCGGCTGAGTCAGAAGGGCCCTGACATGAGACAATGCCGAGAGATTGAGAAGGTTAGAGAAGTTTAAGACCGGTTGTGGCGGCGGCCGCAACGCATAGCGGCCCAATTGTGACTTCATTGGAAGTTTAGGCAGTGAACTACAGTGACTATTCAATATTTTTCCTTGAATGGTTCATCAAAATGAGTAGTGAGGAGGGATGCGCTTTTTTTTTTTGGTTTTGTTGCAAATGCTAATTTCCATGGCGGAGCGCTAACCTTGTTCTACTGGTTAGTGCATCCTATAACAACAAGGCTAGAAGAGTTGGATGGAGTGAGAAAACAGCAACAAAGCTGCAGAAGCTAGGCGAGGAACCGGTGCTTTCATACCATGTCAGAAAATGAAAAAGAATAGGAAGAACAGATGAAGGAAGAGACCACTTTGGATTTCTCTTATCACGTATTGATCACGTGTACGATATTCTTTATATAATACAAAGTATGAATAATAAATTGAAAGAGAATATCCTATGTTGATCTAAAGAATCAAATCTAATGTGAACAGTTAACTCTAATCCTAGATTGACTTATTCAATCAACCACAATCCTAGAATGATATTGCGTATCTTCCATTAGTAGCACAGTCAAAACATGTCCTCTCCCAATAAAAGTAGTAATAAATGGTGGCTTGAATTTGTTCATATAAATATCATATCTTTAATTTCCGCATCGCGCCAAATTTTGCATTAAGATTTTGGGACAAATTGTGATAGGCTTACATGTTGTAATAATGTGAGCTCTTTCTTGCCATCATCCACCTTGGTAATATATAGAAATAGTCGAAGGTCTTTAAGTGGCCCATTATTTCAAACAAAAGAAACTAATTTCTGTCTCATTGAGTTTTCCAAAAGATGCACTGCCGAGGCAAATCAAGAAGTTTTTATTTTGAAAAGATGATAATGTTTTCAAGGATTATCAATGAAAAACGTGATTATATTCAAATGGGTGTGGAAGGTCGTTTAAGCAATTGTTTCCGGGCAGATAGATGGACGTGAAGCATTGACAAATTCAAGCCAAGTTGTGGAGTCTTGGTCCAACAGATATCACTAATATATACGACGCTACCTTTTGTTCCCATTGGAGGCGTTGATCGTCATTTCCAAAGTAGCACCTTTTTGTTCGTATGCTACTATTATGGGATGACATGGAAGGTAGCGTTGATCACTTTGTGCATGTGGAACATGATTGAAGAGTTTCTGTGCATCTTAGCCGAATATATCATCCAAATGTTGATTATAAGGGAGGGCTCAACCATCGCATTCATCACCAAATTATTGACGGATGCGATCTCCATGAGATTCGGATGATATTTCTTTCGTTCTTTAGGCTTGGTAGAGAGGAAAAGTGATAATGCTTAGTAAAGTTTTGTCTCAGTTGATATAGCTCTTGGAGAAAGAAGAGAGAGGAGATCGAGGACCCTGAGCGCGCGTTAAATGTTGTCTAGAACGTAATTAGCATATAGCGCCAACGTGCTAGGGTTTTCTGTTAAGTAAATTGGTATAGCTCTAGAAGAGCCGCTGCTTTGGAAGGGGAGCATGTTTAAAAGTAGGCTGCTCTTCATCGGTAATATTGCGCTTGTCATTGCCAAAATATGGGAAACTTTGCGGGCTTGGTCATTTTTGGTTGCCTTTTGCATAAGCTTGGAGAGGGAACGTTGAGATTCGAAACAAACCTTGTGGTCGGAGAAGAGTTGCTTGACCGACCGCTTGGCCACCAGCCTCCATTTTCGGCCTCTTTGACAAAGCCACCCGACTCCATGCTCAATCTGGGTCTAGTAGCTTCCAAGGAGCAGACTCTTTACTAGACTCTTTTTCGCTCAACTAATCTCCATGAATGCATATGAAAGATCGTGTCTATGTATATCAGACAATGCTTCACCGCAGAGTGACGTATATTCCTCAAGATTACTTTTAGTGGGAAGATTTACAAGCATTCAAGTCAAGGTGCTTAACTACTCGGTTAATCCTTTGACGCAGGCTTTGTTGCCTTTTTCGCAACTGAAAAAGCAATACGAACTATGGGATGGCATGCAAATGCATGATCGGAAACCAAGTTAGGAGAAAACTTGCAAAACCTCAAATATTGAGACGTTTAAAGCGCAAACTATTTCTTCGGCAGTAGGCCAAAGATTCAAACATCTAGAGAATACATATTTTGAAGAGAAGTATGACATGAACAAACAATAGCGAGGAGACTGAGAGGCTTAATATTTATTGTATTTGCCCGAGTAATAGGCTAGGAAATAAACCTCCCACCGATGCCCAAATTTGCAGAAGCCATCTGAAAAAAGAACAACAAAACATACGGCGGTGAGAATCAAACCTTGTTCGTATCAATAGAATAAACAGGCCAAGTTAGTTGTTAATGTAAAAACTACCATAAAGAGTTTACTTAAATTAAGCGTTTAATACTACAGAAGTAGTCACTATGTTTCGCAAAGTTTTCTGACTACTTGCACTCGTGATGCGGGCATTTAAATTGATGTGACGGCCTGCAAATTCTCGACATGCAATCAACTCATGCTATTGTTTCCCCTTCCGCCAACACACCGTCCAGCATCGCATCTCATTTAGGAGAAGACATTGGATACTATCTTTTCGCTCTTCGACCCTCCTCAATGTCCTCCTTTCTCTCTCCTGCTCCGTTTATCCTCCGAAGAACCACAGCATCAAGAAGCGTCTTCCTGACAGTTATTAGGGTAAAAATTATAGTTTAGTGACTGTAACTTGCCACCTACAATCCAGTGAAGTCATCGCCGGGGCACTGTAAGTTGCCACCGGCACGGGCACAACCGGTCTTTTTCTTCCATACTCTCCTTGCTCTCTTGGCATTGTCTCTTGTCAGCACCTTCGACTCACTGAGTTCAACCTCTGAGATCAAGTTATTGACAGTCGGACTCTTGTATTATCCTCACTCGTCGACTTGTCCCAGCAATTGGCTGGATAAGGGTGCTATGAAGACCCACCAGAACGGGATCAGAGCACTTCGGCATACTTGGCCCAAAGCTCATTTGGTTGCTCCCGCAGGTAAATATGATATAACTAGGTTGGAGTGAGACTAAGAGACGGAGAGTAGCTGTAGCAACTCTCACTCTCTCTAAGCTATCGTCAACTTCATTGATGAACGAACGACATTCATCGATGATAGTAATAATAAACTACGCTGGAACTTATAATTTTTCTCACCATAACTGAGTGATGATGTTGGGCTTGCATCTCAGGTTGCCTCCAAGGATCATCCAATCGTGGCTGCCCTCGCCTTTGGTCGGAGCCTCGAAGGTCACGCCCATGCATGAGACGCGCACATCAAACACGGCCACCCACCATGGACCCAAGTGCAGCCTCCGCTTGGCTTTCACCACCACGTCGATGGACACCAGCCCGCCCTTCAACATGCTCACCAGGCCCTTCACGTTCAAGTCATTGACGACCGCCAGCGTTGACAGGGCCTCGGCTCGGACTGTGGTGATGTTGTGGGGGCCCTGAGTGAAGGCGGGAAAAAGGGAGGGACGGGAGAGAGCGAGTCGGCCTTGGAAACTCAAGAGGAGCTTCACGTGAGTGTACTTGACAGTGATGAGGGGACTGGTGTTCTTGACGGAGAGAGCGATGTTCCATTGAGCGGTGACGTGGGAGGTGGAGATGTTGAGGGACGAAAGGGAAGAACCTGGGTTGAGCCTGAACTTCGGAGGCATTCCGGCAGGTATGGCCAGGAAGATTACCATGAGGAGGCCAAGAATAGTCAGCACGGCATACACGATGCAGTGGCTGACGATCAGCTTGTACCGGCCAGACTGCGGTGGCCCTGGGGATGCCGGATTATTAGCTGCCGGGGGTTGGATGGGGTGGAGGGTTCTCATTTCGAAATTGTTGTGTCGAGTGAACGTTCTTATTCTAAACATATTTTCGTGTGAAGTGTTATTCAGACACAGCAACTTACAGGGGCCAAATGACTAGCGAGCGTTGTAGAGGCAGGCAATGAATCGATCGATAAGCATTGCCCTGTCAGACGGGATCAGCAGGCACCTTCGCTCTTATAATCACAAAAAGGTCGGGCAGGGGGGTGTTTTGGGGGGTGGTTGGGGGTTGTCGCTTTCTATTCATTGAAAAAAGAAGGGTTGAAATGGAGTGCACTACGGTTGAGAATTCTTCCACAAGAAACAAATATGGTCTATTTCCTCTGCTGTTGCCGGGAATATTCATTGGTCTGTTCACAATAACTTATGTTTAAATAATTTCATGGACGATGAGAATAGTTTTCTTTAATTTATTTTTGTAAACGATGCACACAATCATTTTAAGGAAAATATTTTCTAAATTATTGACTTTTCATGAAACAGGTGGAGCCTTAAATGCCCAAGTAACTTTTGTATCTCTTTATGCCGGTTATCATCAATTTATAAACAAAATTCGACTAATGTAATTATATCATAGTCATTCAATCGGAATGGCTTGAAGAGGCGATTCAATGTTGTACGGACAGTTGTCTCTTTGGAACTAGTCTTATGATTAAGATATACAGTAGATGATTTATCTTAATGAACTACCATTATAGTCCGCATAATGTGCTAGTTTATTATCGATTGTTTTCTAGAATAACATTATTAATTAACTTGAAAAACATGTTGAGATATTTAGATCTTTATGAAAAAAGTTTCATCCATTTAATTTTCTTAGCAATCCAAGCGATCATTTTTGGATAAATATTTTCCCAATCATTTATTCTTTGCAAAAAAAATGGAGCTTAATCTAATCACATTTTCCATGCTAATTGAAAGTGGTTTGCACTCAACAAAAAAACGAAACCTAACTGCTAATTTTTGCTATGAAATCTCTACTAAGAGTTTTCTCGAGTGGCTATAGATAGTCTTAAATGACCTACTGAAAAGCTTGTAGTATTGCAACACAACAAGAATTTCCCCTAAGAGTATATCAGAGTTTGGTGGATATCTCAAAGAATGCATGCAACTAACGCAGTTTATGAGTAGTCCATGCATTGTGGCGCAGCAATGTGGTCTCGATCATAGCCTTCGTGGTCCAATCTAGAGAAAGAAACTAGTGATGAAGGTTATGGTGGAGATTTAGTAAAGGCATGTTGATGTAGACAGATACCTGAATTAAAGGGAAGTAGATCTCGATGCCAAGCTCTCACATGAGAGGGAAAATTATGGAGATTCGTGAGTGAGTTGTGTCGAAAAAGTTTTGTATTAGGAAATTGGTGTAGTGTAAAGTAGTAAATTTATCCTAGTTCACTCATAATTCATCAGTTTAAATTTTATAGTGCAAATGGATCTAATTGGATATGTTAATGAGCTCACTTTGGTTCCTTCTTGATGATCTCCTCGAGTAAAAATATTAGATTTCCATTATGCACTCCTAACAATAGGATTAGAGTTGATGGTTGATTGGTGGCCCGCTCAATGTATACCGATATTTGTTGAATTTTAAAGAATGAATATGATCAACACAGTTTCTAGGCAACCTACGTGTCGTGGTGTAGCAATGCAGCCTTAATGACAGGCTTCAGGGTTAGGTTTAGAGAAAGATACCAAGAATGAAAGAGGGAGGGGGGTTGGCGATATAAGTTGACGCGTGTTGGTATAGAGTGACACTTGAATTAAAGGGGGAGCAAACATAATACTTAATCCATATGTTAGGGGAGATTGTTGAAATGCATATGTGAGTTGTATTAAAAAGTCCCAAGTCATGGAATTGGTGTCATGTTGACTATTTTACATATCTTAGTTAACTTATAACTTATTGAATTAAACTCTTAAGTGAATGTGGTTTTAATTGGATATATTGATGGGCTCAAACTTGATTTTTCTCTTGGCGAGCTCCCTAGCTGAAGGTGTTGAAGTTGTGCTACGAGCTCATAACAAGATATGTGGTTGAGGGACGAAAGTGAAGAGCCCGAGTTGAGCCCGAACTGAGGCAGCATTCCGACAGTTTTGGCGTCGAAGATAACCATGAGGAGGCCAAGAATAGTGGGTGTGCAAATGCGATACAGTGAACGATGATCACCGGTCGGACTGCAGCGGCTATGGTGATGGGAATGCCAGATTATCATTCGCACCGGGTGGGATGGCGTGGAGCGGTTTCATTTGGAATATTTGTGTAAATAGTTTTTCGTTTCTATGAGTAGTTTTGTGTAAAATTTGGTAAGGAAACAGCAATTTGAAGGGCCAAAAGTGCAGCCGTTGGTGTTAAAGAGCCTTCCGTCGTTGATTAGTGCTCTCTAGAAGGTTGCCGCAGGATGTTTCCTTTGTGATCCTTTTGCATAATAAGGGCACCGGTGGCAAGAAACACGTGTTAGTTTTGTCGATGTTAGTCTTGTCATGATAACGAGAATCTTTAGGAAAAAAACAAATTTAGGGACGTTATTGAAGGAAAAAGTTTAAATCCAGGGAATACTGATTTATTATAATTCATAAACATCCATTGAAAAAGGAAAGTATGCACTACAAAGATAGTAAATATTATGGACTTCCAATTCTTCTTTTCGGTGAATCAACATGCACAACGATAAAAGTTGTTGTATCAACGCATTAAAATTTAAATTAATCCCTATTTCTAAAAAAAAAAAAAAAAAGGGAGCTTATTAATCTCTCTTAATGTTTATCGAACAAAAGGAAGAGATATCTAACGTAGAATGTTGATTTTTTTACCATCGACACATCGATTCTATCTTGAAAGGAAGATGATTAACAAAGTATTGATATTTGAAAAAGTGAACATGATCGTCCTAAATAGTGCTCATACCTAACGAAAGTTGTTGAACTAACGCGTTAAAATTCAAATTAATCTCTCTGCCCAGAGTTAGTTTTCTCGAGTGGCTTACATAGTCTTTAATTGCCTCGCGAAAAGCTTGTAGCTTCGCGCAACAACGAGCATTCCCTACAGGAGAAAAAAGAAAAAGAAAAGAAAAGAATGATGTGGTCTCTTGAAGTTTTATGTACCCGTGTAGCATTCCAAGAAGTTCTTATGTTCCCGTGGGGTTATTTTCTAGTTTCATTTTATTTGAAAATATTACTATTATTTTTAGAAAATCCATTATCACAGATATTTACTTCATCATCTAAATGGTTGGTTTATAGATTTCTATGTACACACGATATTGTTATTACCTCCATTGTTGTGCTCGCTCTTGGGAAAAAGGTGGAACCGACGAGACTTGTATTAAGAACATTTATCACATTAGATTTTATTTTTCCTTTTTGCCAGAGAAAAACAATATGTTTTTTTTTAATCTCAACGCAAATTGTTTTTGATCACTTATATAGATCAAGGGTCCAGACTTAACCGGTTCATAAAGTTTTCATGAACCTCCAAGTAGCTGACTCTCCATGTCCGTTGCTCCGAATTATGAAAAAAAATAATAATAATAAAATAGAGGTAAAGGACACTATCCTGAATGTGCTAAAAAAGGTGATGCGAGAAGTATCTAAACCAATAAGTAATATAGAGGGCTTAAGTATTCTAGCGGCAAGTGATGCTTGCGTAGGGTTAGGAGTAACAAAGTTCATGATGTTGTATTAAATGATGAAACAATAAAGTGAATGCCTTGAAAAATCGAAATGCCTAGCTGATCGTTCTCGTGTGAATCGAATCGAAAACGTGGGGAGCTTTTCCACTTGATCAAAAGAATAACAAAAATGCTGGGAAAAGGAAAGCAGCCGAAATGGGATATCTCACAAATCATTTTTGGGCTGCAGTTGATGGGTGCTGGTGAGTGGGAGGGAATCTAACACCCCACGAAGCGGATTTATAGTAAGACTAAAGTGACATGTGAAATAAGAGAAGGTTTGAAATGTTATCCATACACCTTGGTGTCGGAACGCAGAAAGGTGAAAGGGAAGCATGTAAATTACGGCACAGCAAGTGCCTGATGCCACATTTACGGGATCAAGTTATGAATAATGCAATATTATTGAAAATGTGCATTCACATCGATCAAGCAGTCCAATAAATCAATGGAGTAACATGACAGCCAGTCCAAATCAAAACACAAATACTCATGTCAAGAACCCCATGATTACATTTCGCCATGTAACAGGACCCGAAAAACCATGTTTGTCAAGATTATGTCTTGTAGCGGACTTTCATGGACAAATGTTGAAGCTCTGAGTTGGAGATGGCTCGTGGATCCTTTGTAAACTTGGTTCTACATTCAAAGCTTGAGAAGTTAATTTATTTTAGTGGCTCATGAACTCTCAACCATGTTACTTTCTTTTTATTCCTGAGAATAGGAGATTTGTGTTCATTTATCCTCGGTTCATTTATTTTTCTTGCTTGCTTGCTCTTGCGAACTTGTGGCGAACTCTTTTTCACGTGAGATGTCTAATGTAGACTGCGGATGCATTTGAGTTAAAGCTTGTGAATTTTGTGGCAAACTCTTGTATTGACTATTCTGATTGTCAAACTTTGTGGCAAACGCACAGGTGGAAATAGAAAAAACTCTCAGTTTCATGATTGCTTCCCAGGGTGCAACGCTGTAGTCTTCTTGATCTGTTTCCGACATGCAATTTTTGGATATAAATACCTTATTATTTTTCTTGATCTGTTTTTGGTCCTTATAGAACGTCTCGCTACAAGTGAAACACAGGAATTTTATAATTACTAAACTTACTAGAAAATTTATTAGCCCTTGGTAGTGAAGCTTGTGAACTTCCAGGGAAGAGGGAAAAAAAATTATCACAGTTGGTTTCTAGACCCACCCAAGAACCAAATCAGACTTGTCGATCTAGTAAACGAGTTGGTCTAAGAACAACTTGGCAGATTCCCACCCTGAAACGAGGAATCAGACTAGCAAAACCAACCTATCTTGAATCCGATCATGGAGCTTCCATCCATCGAAATCTTCTCGTTGCTTTTACAAGAAAGAAACCTAATTTTGACCAAGTCATTTCAGGTTTCTCTTAAAGGATATGTCGACACTCACTTTAAACTATGAAAGAAAAACTACATGAGGTGTGGATATATGTGTATTTCAAAAGTTTTAGGTGGTTTGCAATGATCGAGTGTGTGAAAAAATAAAAAGAGAAATAAGAGACATTATTGAAACATATAAAATTGGGAGGTATGTTTGGTTCCATATTGCCAAAGCCTATTAGGTTCCAAAGTCTCTTAAACAAATGCAAATGACGTTTGACAAATTTTTTGATGACTTTTAGGGAAATGCAATTGCCCTTAAGGTCTTTTGCCTGAGGTAAGTTTGAGGGTGCTTTAAAAAATGCAAATACAATTTTTTCTTCCAATTTTGCTCTTACTCTACTTTTATAATTTCACAAATATCTCCACCTCATATGACCTCAATGGCAAGCGTTTAGGTCGCCTGTGAGGCCATATTTGGTTGACAATAAGCTAGTTTAGCGTTGACCAGCCACGTAATCCTAGGTGACACTTGAGGTCGAGCAACCTCACATAATGCTAGCTGGCTGTCAATTTAGCTCGCTAGCGACTAAGTTCTGTCAGGAAATAGTTTGAGAGTTTTTTTTTTTCTTTTAAACAAAGATTCTTTACAATGTATAGTTTTTCCCCTTACGGTATTTAAGTGAAAGTCCTTCCAATGTGTTCTAAAAATAAACTTCACAAAACGCTACTTATATTTCAAAATATCTTTTTAACCCAAAGACTTAGTATTTTCTTAAAAACTTTTCCCCGAAACCGAACGGAATGCACAAATTCCACACAGACATCTTCTCTTCAGAGGGTTTGAGCACGAATTAATGCACGACGTCCCAGGAGCGTCGTTGTCATCGCGCGTGACCGAATTGAGGGCATGATGACGTGATCACATGTAAAAACAGCGATTTGGGGACATTCCGACGACGAATGCGGTGATCTTTTGCCGCATTAGTGGTTTTCTTACTGCAATTTTTAAATTGCTGCGTGCTTCTTTTATAAATTGAAATATTATTTAGGGGCAAAATAATATTGTTGAAAACTAATTAAAAGTGCCAACGATACATAAAATATGTTAGAGAGTTTCTTTAACTTACCTACTAGATACAATTGGAAAACATTCTTCGTGATCGCTCCTGTTCATAACAAAGGAGCCCGCAGCATTGTGAAAATTGCCGCAAGAAACCCTAAAGAGCCGTTTCTTTTCACATGCACAAATGACAAAACCACCCTCCACCTCAAAGGGCTCAATTCTCATGAAAAACCAGAACATCTTAGTGAGGGATTACTTTTAAAATTAAGTGACGGACACCGAACCTAAAATTTCTTCCTGGCATGTATAATAATGCTTCTCAAACTGAAAATCTTCACATCAAACGGTGGGTGATCTTGAGCTCATCTCATTTCAAAAGCTAACTTAAAAAATGAGACTTTCCCTCACACTTATAAACCGACCACTTGTCCCTTCTACAACCAAAGTGGAATAACCTCAAAACCAGCACGTTGCTGTTGCACATGGTGCAGGAATCCTAGGCGGACCCACTTTTGGAGACATGTGTGGCTCTCGCTGACATTAAGGTATCTAATTGATACGTAGTTTTCACCATTGAACTCAACGTTGTGAAAATGAGTAGCACAAGGTCTCAGTTTGTAGATGCTGAGCTCGGATTTAAGGCTTTCACTGAGTTCAATGACTCATTTTGATTCCCGAGGGACATTTTTGTAATTAAAGAGACCGGCCTTTTAGCCCAAAAGAATCGATTGTGTTGTTTTGAGGATGTCTTTGTGATGTTTAGGGCCTGTTTGTTTGTGTTCTTTTTTTGTTCTCCAGAACACAATTTTTGTTCCTTTGCTCCAAGAAACAAAAAAGGAATAGAAATGCTTTGTTTACAATTTTTTTTTTCCCGAGAACAAAAATAAGAAACAAGAAAAACTTGTTTTTTTGTTTTTGGGAACACTTTTTGAAGAAACAAAAGCACAAAAACACAAAACTTATTTCTTTCTTTTTTTCTCCTTTTTCTTCTTCTTTTTTTTTTTTTTTTCTTTGGCTGGTTGCCGCCTCGGCCATGGCCGATCGACCGTCGAGGGCCGGCGACCTCACTAGAGCATCGCCGGCCCTAGGCCGGGCTCGGCCACTCGCCTTGGTTGGGCGAGCTCGAGCTCACCCGGATTCGGCGAGGCCAAGCTCGCCCGGCCAAAGGAGAGCTCGAGCTCACCCCGGATCTCGGCGAGGCCAAGCTCGCCCGGCCAAGGCGAGGCTAAGCCTCGCGCCGGCCGGTGAGGCTTAGCCTCGCCAGATCTAGGCGAGGTTGGCCTCGCCCGGCCCAGGCGAGGCCAAGCCTTGCGCGGCCACGGTGAAGCTCGGCCTCCCAGCCCGGCGCGAGGCTAAGCCTCGCTAGTGGCCCGTCGAGGCTCGCTTGGCTAGCGGCGATCTAGCCAGCCTCGGCGAGGCTCGGCCTCGCCAAATCTAGCGAGGCCGAGGCTCGGCCGGGCCGGCGGCCTCTCGGTGAGCTCACCAAACATTGCCTAGCCGGTCGCCGGCCATGGCGGTGACCAGCGACCGGCCAAAGATAAAAAGAAAAAGAAAAGAGAAAAATGAAAAAAAGGAAAAATGAAAAATAAAATAAAAATATTAAAAAATTAAAAGAAACAAATAAATTATATAAGTTTACCAAACGCGTTTCTCTTTTTTTTTCTATTCCAGAACATAAATTTTGTGCAATTACCAAACGCGTTCTTCTGTTCAAAAATTGTTCCCGAAGAGAAATAGTTTTTTCTATTTTTGTCCCCTATAACAATTTTTGAACAAAAACGTTACTAAATGCACCATTAGGAGCTAAAGGAAATCCATGACTGACTTTTAGTGTTTTTAGTGTAAATTCGAGAGAAGTTACTATCACGTTTTGAGAAGTGACTATCACGTTTATGAGTTCTTAGGGGCTTCATCTTTTATTTATTGTAGTGCAGCAATTTCGCTCCCTTAAATTGTAATATAGGTTACGGTCTAATATTTGGGAAGTTTCATTTTAACGTACAAAACCTTCGACGTATTATTTAATGAGATGAACATACCAAAATGCAAGGCGGCGAAAAGCTGTGATGCCGATGAAAAGCGGGCACTTTGGCCGCAGAAGGGTTCGACAAAGTGACGGACTTTTGATCACAGCAAGTCGTCCACGACTGCATGATCTCTCAGCACTCCGCCATGATCCTTAGCCATGGACACGATGCAAGGCACGATGCACAGGATCCCTCGATTGTCCCAGTTAATTATTACTCCAATCCATAAGACCAATACAATAGGATTCCATTATCGCTAATATAAAGGTGTAGCTTTTAATCTAAAAGCAAATCTAATAGGGAAAAAAGAAAGTCCCTAAAAAGGATTTGGCTTCATTTTGAACACCTTCCGGCCTAGGGGTTCTCGTGTGACGTTTAAGTAAGCCACCCGCGTTCGACCAAGAAAAGCATTCTAAATTCTTAATTATTTAACTTTCTTATATCTTAGTTGTGTCCACAAAACTCCTATTGGAAAAAGAAAAAGAACAACGAGAAAACAAGACTCCCCTCTCTTTTTGCATGGACGATGTTTCCCCGTCCCTTAGTTCATACAAGGTATTTGTCCGTTCGTCCGCACGAATTCCCTTTCTCTACTCAATTAAATTTAACTGGAAACTTCACAAAAGATAAAACAATGTGAGATATAAGGAACGTTAGCGGTCCTTTATGTTCCAAGAGAAGATTTTAAATCATTTGATTCTAGTCACAATCCAATGCAAATTTCTTTGCATGTATTATAGGGAGCATGTGATGTCACAATTCCCATCACTCGTTAGTTGTTCTTGTATATTACCTTGCTGAAAATGAACCTACAATGAATGCTAGGGTAAAAATGAGCCTCGTTTGTAACTTATAAAGAGAACCCCACATTCTTTCGGTTCTTTTTTATTTTTAAATTCTTTGGCTCTTTTTATCTAATGTAACTTTACGTTTGGAGTTTACAATATCAAAAAGTGTTGAGTTTCAATGATGACATTAAGAAGCATGACAGGTTTGAGATACGGAAAAAAAGATCCACGGGCGCATGTGTAATCACAGATATGCTTTGCGGTTGGACATGAGATCTAGGGTTAAATTGGATTGGGGAAAAAAAATCACTGGATATTCCTAGAGCATAGTTCGATCGCCTTGTGCAGTGTATATCCTCACGTCAGTTACAGATCTAGCTAGATGATTAACTTGTGTGAATAAGTTGATGATAACCAATATAGAGAAAGATAAAATTAGTTAGTACAATACGCCTCTTAAAAGGCCAAATGCTCACCTTTTTTTTTTTTAATCAAACTCGAAATAATATTTGAATTCTAAGGAATTACGAAGAAATTATATGTAGAGTCAACATTTGATATTTAGTGGAAGTAAGTGTTCTAGAACGGTTGGGTATATAAAGAGGAAGAAGAAAATGTAAACTATTGTAAACACATTTAACAGTCCAACAGGCCAAAATCCAAAATATATCGAATTCAAAGTGTCACCAAAAGGATGTAGTATAACATTCATTGGGAGTACAACTTGGCAAACAAATCCAATACCTTCCGGAAAAATGCAACAATGAAATATCACTAAACTAGAGGGTCTTCAGCAATGGCAGAGTATACTTTTAGAACAACTGACTGGGTAGGTAAGAGTCTCGATTTGAAATGTTTGCCTTGTTTTGGTAACAACATTTTCCCTTTCAAAAAATCTTGGGATTCATACCCTTCATCCTATGATGAAAGCCTTGCCCAATATACACGGCCGCGATTATTAATGTGCATTGTGGAGATCAGTCGAGTGCAGAGAAGTTTAATAACATGATGGTTGCTTAGATTGAGAAGGTTGTCTGCTTCTTTCGAACATGACCAAGGCCGAGGCCAAGCATGGAGATGGGTGGCTTTGTCAAAAGAGGCCATTTTCTCTATCATTAAGGGCTACTTTCCCGGGAGAAAAAAAAAATTATTGACTATTCTGCCATTAAGATCAGGAACGACCATATTTTGAAGCATTAGCTTCTTGCTGTTTCAAGTTTTAGCTGGCACGCATCCTCCCTCAACTTTGTCAAGGCTTGTTCCTTCGAAATTGTGATTCGATTCTCTTTATTCGCACACTCAACGTTCCACAATGACTTTGAAAAACAGAAAAAACACGAAAAAGCAAAAAGCGGGAGACAATCATTTTACAATTTCCGCGCGTGGACATACATCATTGCATGCATGATGACCCACCTCCATGTCAAAAATCTCTTGCTAGTTGCTTAAATGTTTCCCGAGAGAGAGAGAGAGAGAGAGAGAGAGAGAGAGAGAGAGATTCTAGTGCGTGTAGTCCCAACAGGATCTAAGGAAAATAATTTTTAAAAGTAAAAGTAATATCTGGAATTGACAATTCATTAGTCATTGCCGACCTTTAGTAAAAGATGAGCGCTGTCTACCGAATAATATACAATTGAATCATTAGTTCGATTCTCGAATGTGAATTCCCCGTGTTGTCGCTTCTGTCGCTTTTCTTGACTTCAGAGCGGCAAGAATCTTGTTAAGGGAATGCCGCCAATTTTCAGGACTTCTCGCAATGGACGGAAAGTAAGGACACCAATAATAATTATTCTATTTCAAAAATCAATTTTTTACTAGATATTAATATTTTTATTTATAATCTTTGGACGAGTATCTGAATAAAAATACATTTAATAACGACACAAAATTTTTCTTTTTCGAAAGGCGGTGAGAGGTGACCGACAGGCGGGGAGGCTAGTGACGGGCGACAGGCATTTGGAGTCCAACGGGCAGCAATGAACGACAAGTGAGCGGCAGGCGGTAACAAGAGTAAACGATAAGAAGAGTTTTCATTTTCTCACTTTTGTTCCACAAATAAAAAATAAAAAATTTAACTTCTGATTTGTTTTTCTAAACATATTTCTGGAGTAAAAATTTATTTCAGAAATAGAAAAAATGACATTGCATTATCAAAATAACCTATTCTTAAAAACAGAAAAATATAAAAATATAAAAAAAAAAAATGATTATCATACGCTCCAATATTTTACAAAGGTTTTATCGGTAATTTCCCTAGCTCAGTGGTGTTCTCATGGAGTAGTTGACTAGTCCAAGATCTTTAGGACATCTCCCAGGAAAAAAAAAACAAGGACTAGATATCGCGATTAATTCAAGACTTCTGAAAATTGCAGCTTGATCATTTGGGTGGACAAAGGTTTTTTTTTTTGGTCGGTACTTGGGTGGACAAAGTTAAACAGTAAAATGATGATGCCGGAAAATAATATATTAAAACAATATCGATTTAATAAAAAAAATTGGGTGAATAAAGCCTCGTCAAAATTTTGTCAACAGACCCATCATTTTTTTTTTTTTTTTATTTCTCTAGAATTTTTTTTTCCCGTTTTTATACGAAGTGACTTTAGGTTTGACGATGATAAGTCTAAAATTAATTATTTTTAAAAATAAATCAAGAATCATGAGAAAAATTCTGAAGAGAGGACATTGCATTATTGCTAATCATTGTCATCTGCCCACTATTCAATTCCATTTTATTCTCTTTAATAATATAGTGAGTCTAAGTGATCCTGGGGCGAGTGGGCATTCAAATATTAATAATATGGACAGGAACCACAGGAAAATTGCATTTCGCCTCCCAAGTTTTCGTATAAGGTTTAACTTTTACAATCTGCCCCATGAATTTTAGAAATCGATCTCAATGTGTCCTCTCATAATGGCTCCGACCAAATATTTACTGGAGCCTCACCTTGAGCCTTACACATGATAATATTAAGATAAAAGTTTGGTTCCTCATTAATTATTCCCTTTTGTGCATTATAAGTTCCTCTTTTAAAAGTCCTGAAAATAAGTAATGCTTTTCAGAATCTATCCTAGATTCAAAATTATTTGCAACGTGAATCATGTAGAATCTTGATTTTTCATGATAGGGAGAGATTAGAGTTTTTCTTTTGATCGAAAGATGAAGTGTTGTCATTGGGGTTCTACCCATAGAATTCTCACATTGAACCACGTCTTCAAGCCATTTCGATTTCATGATTTGTATGTAATTAATGAACTGAAATTGCGAATGAGTTGATGATAATCGATATAGAGAGATTTAAAGTTGGTGAAGGCATTCATTTGTGTCTTTAGGCATTTCAAAAGCCAAAACACTATTTTTCCCCCCATTTTTCGTGCCAGAATTTAAAACGTTATTCGAGTTTATTACATCTGGTGGGGGTGTTTAATATATTGAGAGAAGCGTTTCGGAATGCCCAATTATACATTTAACAAAAAGTTGAATTGAATCCGGCCAAAGCCCAGGGGGAGATCTTGTTGTGGGGCCGCCCAAGCAGCGTCTCAAGGATCGAATAAGACACGTTGTTGTCCTTGGTTCTCATTTTTCGTGGAGACACCTTGGCGCGGGTCCTGGAAGGAGATCTTTTGGTTCGTTCCAGTCGAACCAACCATCTTTAAACGTACATTACTAGTTTATTATATTGAAGGCACTTAATCTATCGTACTTTTTGTTTTTTCCTAAATGAAACAGCATCTATTACATTAAAAGAGCGTTTTTGCAACATTTTCTTATTCCCCTTTGGGCCGTTGCTTCAGCTGCTTTCTTTGACGTCCACGGGGCGAGCATTTACAAGGAAATTGCTGCCGATTTCGTGGATATCTCAACGTAGAGGGGATGTGATTGGATAGGACTCACCAACTATTTTTCAAAGTCAATGCATTTTTCAATTACACCTTACCGAACGTCATTTGCATTTTTAAAAAAAAAATCCATTACTTCGCATTTCCCCAAAACCGAACCAAAGAGCAATAGTATTCCCTTCATTAGCACATCATAATTTAGATATCTACTTGATAAATTAAAAAGAAAAGGTTTCTTTGCAGGCATTTTAGGTTGCCAAAGCTATGAGAATCCCTTCGCTTGTTTTCATTGTTACTGTATTTTACCTGGGAAATTATAAGAAATAACTTTCACATGAATTGGGCAATAAATTTCTCATGAGTAATCTTCAACTTTGCAATAACATGATTTTTTTTTTTCTTATCTAGACAGTTTTTAAAAAAAAAAATTGATATATCAATCTAATGTGAAAAATACGATTGCTATTGCAAAAAGAAAAAGAGAAACATAAGGCATTATATCTCTAATAATGCAACAATTCAAGTTAAACATTAGATATCCCTCGAGTATGATATCACCATCTTGTGTGACGTTTATACTCGTATTTGTCAAATCTCTAGCTTGATCATTAACTTGGGCGAACAAATTTAATTAGTGAAATGATAATGTGAGAAAACCCAATTTTTTTCCTCGTTAGGTTTAAGTACTATTAAGAATGATCTTGCTTTAGATTTACAAATACCAGTAAAATTGTTAAATAATGAAAGTTTGGGTAAAAATAAACCTCGTTTAAGGTAACTTGAATTTTTGATAGTAATAAGATTAAAACGTATGAGCTTTGAAAATAAATTAAGAATCATGAGAAAATTCTCAGGAGGCCACATCACTTAATTCTCATTTCATGGCGATCTCTTCACTATTCAAATTCATTTTGTTCTCTTTAATAATATGGAATTTTTAGGTGGAAAACATGGATGGATATTCCCGACTTCATTCAATTTAACAATGTTTATGGACTTTTATGCAATTTGGCCCATGTATTTTAGAAATCGGTTGCAATGTGTCCCCTCGTGATGGCTCCGACCAAATATTCATTGGAGACTCACCTTGAACCGTACACATGATAATAATAAGATAAAAGTTTGGTTCCCCATCATTTATTCCATCTTGTGCATTATAAATTCCTCTTTTATAAGTCCTGAAAATAAGTAATTCTTTTTAGAATCTGTCCTCGATTCGAAATCATTCGCAGCACGAATCATGTAGAATCTGAATTTTTCATGATGGGGAGAGGTTGGATCTTCTTTTTTTGGTCGAAAGGAGAGACTGCAGTTGGCCTCCTCCAAGATCTGATGATTAATTTGATGTACAAACTACTGTATCTTCCTTCAATAAAGTGTTGTGCTTGGGTTCCACCCATTGAATTCTCACACTAAACCACGTCGTCAAGCCATTTTGATTGCATGATTTAAATGTGATTACATGAACTAAAAGTGCGAATAAGTTGATAATAACCGATATAGAGAGATTTAAAATTAGTCAAAGCATTTATACATGTCTTTAGGTGTTTCAAAAGCCAAAACACTATTTTTTTTCCCTCATTTTCATGCCAGAAATTATAATGTTATTCAAGTCTATTACATCTGGTGTCCATGTTTAATATATTGTGAAACCTTAAGCGTTTCGGAATGATCAAGCATGCATTTAACAAAAAGTTGAAAGTGAGTCCAGCCAAAGCCCTAAGGGCAGGTCGAACAAGAAGGGACGCCGTGGGGCCGCCCAAGCAGAGTCTCAAGGATCGAATAAGATACGTTGTTGTCCTTGTTCTCATTTTCCGTGGAGACAGCCTGGCGAGAGTCCTGGAAGACTTCTGGAAGGAGATCTTCCATTGGTTCATTTCAGTCGAACCGACCATATGCAAACGTACATTACTAGTTTATTATAATGAAGGCACTTAATCTATCGTACTTTTTTATTTCCCCTAATTGAAACAGCATCTATTACATTAAAAGTGTGTATTTTGCAACATTTTTTCTATTCCTCTTTGGGCCGTTGCTTCAGCCGATTTCTTTGACATAAGCAGGGCAAGCATTTGCAAGGAATTTGCTGCCAATTTCGTGGATATCTCTACATAGAGGGGATGTGACCAGATAGGACTCACCAATTATTTTTCGACCTCAATGCATTTTTCAACACCTTATCCAACACCATTTGCATTTAAAAAAAAAAAAAAATCCTTGAACATGTGTTTTCCCAAAGGAAAAGTGCCAAAAGTTCTAAACATTTTGCATTTGTACCAATTTAGTCCTAAACCATTTTAAGTTGTGTCAATTCAGTCCTTTCCGGTCAATTTTAGCCAGATTTTGTTGATGGACGCCGGCCGACCGACATGGCATGATCGGCGCCGACGTGGACAACTTTTAATAATATTTTAATATTTTTTTTAAAATATTTTTTAAATACTTTAATATTTTTTTTTTTTTTTTTTTTTTTCCTCCAACCCGTCGCCGAGGTCCGCGACCGGCCAAAAGCGACCGCCGGAGAGGGCGAGGCCGACCTCGTCGAATTTGGCGAGGTCGAGCCTCGCCGCCATGGGCGAGGGGCCGGCGAGTGGCGAGGTCGAGCCTCGCCCATGGCCCGATCTCGGCGGGCGGCCATGGGCGAGGCTCGCCTTGCCGGATCCGGCGAGGTCGAGCCTCGCCGGCCCTCCCGGCCATGGGCGAGGCTCGCCTCGCTAGATCCGGCGAGGCGGGCGGGTGAGCCTCGCCCATGGCCCGATCTCGCAGGCGGCCATGGGCGAGGCTCGCCCTCGCCGGATCTGGCGAGGTCGAGCCTCGCCGGCCCTCGCGGCCCTCGCCGCCATGGGCGAGGCTCGCCTCGCCGCATCCGACGAGGTTGGCGAGGGTGAGCCTCGCCCATGGCCCGATCTCGGCGAGGCGGCCATGGGCGAGGCTTGCCCTTGCCGGATTTGGCGAGGTTGAGCCTCGCCGGCCATGGGCAAGGCTCGCCTCGCCAAATCCGGCGAGGTTGGTGAGGGTGAGCCTCGCCCATGGCCTGATCTCGGCGAGGTCGGGTGAGGGCCGGCAAGGCGAGCCTCGCCCATCGCCCATGGCCGGATCCGGCGAGGCGGCCATGGGCGAGGCTCACCCTCGTCGGATCTCGGCGAGGTCGAGCCTCGTCGGCCCTCGCCCTCGCCGGCAATCGCCTCGGCGGTCGCCGGACCTCGGCGACCGGCTGGAGGAAAAAGACAAAAATATAAAAAATAAAAAATATTAAATATTAAAATATTATTAAAAGTTGTCCACGCGGCCGCCGATCGCCACGTCGCCGGCCAAATGGGCCCATCGGCAAAAATCCGGTCAAAATTACCGGAAAGGACTGAATTGGCACCGAAAAAAGGTTTATGACTAAATTGGCACAAAGGCAAAAGGTTTAGAACTTTTTTTGGCACTTTTTCCCGTTTTCCCAAAAACCGAACCAAATAGCAATAATATGCCCTTCCTTAACACATCATAATTTAGATATCTACTAGATAAATTTAAAAAAAACTTTCTTTGCAGGCATTTTAAGTTGCCAAATATATGACAACCCTTCGCTTGTTTTCATCGTTACTGTATTTTACCTGGGAAAATATAAGAAATAACTTTCACATGAATTGGGCAATAAATTTCTCATGAGTAATCTTCAATTAGACAGTTTTTACGAAAATGATATATCAATCTAAGGTGAAAAAAATGATTGCTTTTGCAAAAAGAAAAAGAAAAACATAAGGCATTTTATCTCTAATAATGCAACAATTCAAGTTAAACATTAGATATCCCTAGAGTATGATACCATCTTCTTGTTTGACGTTCATGCTCACATTTGTCAAATCTCTAGCTTCATCATTAACTTGGGCGGACAAATTTAATTAGTGAAATGATAATGTGGGAAAACCTAATCTTTTTTCCTCGTTAGGTTTAAGTACTATTAAGAATGGTCTTGTTTTAGATTTCCAAATACCAGTAAAATTGTTAAAAAATCATCGATTCAATAAATAATGAAAGTTTGGGTAAAAATAAACCTCGTTAAAAACTTGTGAAGAGACCACATCATTCTTTTTTATTCTCTAGAGCTTTTTTTTTTTTTTTAATGTATAAGGTAACTTAAATTTTTATATTAATAAGATTAAAAGGTATGAGTTTTGAAAATAAATTAAGAATCATGAGAAAATTCTCAAGGGGCCACATCACTTAATTCCCATTTCATGGTGATCTCTTCACTATTCAAATTAATTTTGTTCTCTTTAATGACATAGAAATTTTAGGCGAGAAACATTAATGGATATTCCCAACTTCATTCAATCTAACAATGTTATGGACTTTTATGGAACTTCATTTGTTAAAAAAACTTAAAACATTCTGTTCAACGTAAGAGCACCAAGCATGCCTCTCAAGCCCGTGATCGAAAGATTTACACTAGTGACGACCCCTGGTCACAGGAGAGATCACACTTTGACTGTTAAAAGTCCATTTCCATTTCAGCAGAGTTTTGACACCATCACCCTAATCGCGCCACTTGTTCGTTCACCAATGAAGTTGATCGGAGCTTAAAGAGAGTGACAGTTACTACAGCCTGTCTCTCTCTCTCTCTCTCTCTCTCTCTCCCTCCCTCCCTCTACCTCTCCCCGAGAGTTTTCTCACCCCACCAAATCATTTTTACCTGCGAGCAACGAAATGGGCTTCAGGCCAAGTTTGCCGAAGTGCTTCGATCCCTTTTGGTGGGGTCATCGGAGCGCCCTTGATCCTGCCAATCGTTCTGTGAAGAGTAAAGAATAGTTTCTCGGTCGGGCTGAATCAGAAGGGCCACGAGCAGAGACGAGTCGATGAATGAGGGTAATACAAGTGCCCGACTGTTGATGACTTGATGTCGGAGGTTGAGCTCAGTTTGTCGAAGGTGCTGACATAAGACAATGCTGCGAGATTGAGAAGGTTAAAGAAATATAAGACCGGTTGCGGCGGCGGCTACAACATACAACGGTCCAATGGTGACTTCACCGGACGTGTAGGCAGCGAGCTACGATGACTATACAATATATTTTCTCGAATGGTTCGTCGAAATAAGTAGTGAGGAGGGATGAGGATTTTCTTTTTTTCTTTTATTTTTTGGGGGCGAAGATGGACGAATTGTGTCAAGAATTTATAGGTGTTCACATTAATTTGAGCTATATTTATCAATCCTGGCTTCGGGAGCACGTTTTTTTATGATTATCTTTAAGTGGTTCAAACAAATTTAGGATTGTGCTAGATGGTGAGTGCTTATATAGCATTAAACGCTTCCTTTAAGTAATGTATTTATGGTTTTATACATTGACAATAACCATCTTAGCCTGTTTATTCTATTGATACAAACAATATTTAATTCTAACATTCATGTGTTTTAGAGTTCTTTTTTCAGATGCTGGAGACTCTCGCTCCTACAAATTCAGGCATTAGTTTGAGGTTTTTCTCCTAGCGTATTACTTTGGCAAATACCTTAAATTTTGAGGACTCTTAGGGCCCGTTTGCTTCGGCTTTAGGAAAATGCCTTTAGGAAAATGCAAATATCCTTGAGATAAATACGTTTTCCGAAATGCTATACCGTTTGGTAATTTGTAGTCTCAAATGGCATTGAAATGCAACTTTAGCATAAATACCATTTGGTAAATTTTACATTACAAATGGGCTTTTGCTTTTATTTTATTTTTAAAAAAATTTAAAAATCAAATCCGACGGCTGGCTAACCGTCAGCCAACTCCGGCGGCCGATATGGCTGTCCAGCCACCCGAGGTCGCAACCTCGGGCGATGCCGTCACCGCCCGGGGCACGACCTCCCAGCGCTGGGAGGCGCAGAGGCCGATCCGGCCTTTCGGCGCCGGGTTTGGCCTCCGCACCGCCGCATCTGGCCGCTTGAGGTCACGCGGACCCGTGCGGCGCGACCTCGAGCAACGCCGTCGCCGCCCTAGAGGTGCGACCTCAAGCACCTAAGGTCGGATCTGGCGACTGAGGTCGCGCGGACCCAGGCGGTGTCGCCGGTTCACGCAGTAACCAGCGACGCCGCTGGGTCCTGCGGCCTCGGCGATGTCACGCCCGGTTCAAGCGCGCACTGGGCGACGCTGCCCGAGGTCCGCGCGACCTCGGCGGCGTCGCTTGGGTCGCGTGGACCTCAAGCAACCCCAAGCGAGGTTGCCTAAGGTTTGCGCGACCGGGCGATGCCGCTGGGTCGTGGTCGCGCCACCCCCAGGCGGTGGTCACCGGGGAAGCGCGACCCTCAGGCGGCGGTGTCAGCTACCAGAGAAGCCCGATGGGCGAGGAAGAAGAAGATGTCGGGAGGAAGAAGACGCCTTGAAGAAGGAAGACGAAGGTGGAAGATAAATGAACATTGATTTTTGCATTTCTGGAATGCCGAATGCCGCCCCCTCCCCAGCTTTCAGCCTTCGGAATGCTCATATTTGAGCAAAGGGGCTTTCAAATATTTTGCCAAATATCCAAAATTTCTCCAAGGTGTTTTGGGGCCCAAAGCCCCTTGGAAAGGCCCAACCAAACACACCCTTAGTCTTGTACGGTGTCGTTGGTTTAGATTATATTTCTTTTGACAGTGTGTACTCTCTGAATATTTGAAGAAACATTCGGCACTTTACATGTCTTTAGCATTTGAGGTTTTGCAAGTTTTTCCCTTAACTTGGTTTTTCATCATGTATTGGCTTGCAATCCCAAAGTTTGTATTGCTTTTTTGGTTGCAAATAAGGCGCCAGCCTCGAAGAACGGACTTTTTAGGTAAGCGTCTTGATTGGAACTCCTGTGTCTTGATTGTTGCATCTTCCACTCTAATTAATATTGGGAGACATGCACATCACTCTTCGGTGAAGCTTTGCCCAATCTACATGGACATGATGTTTTATATGTATTCATGGAGATCAATCGAGCAAAAAAAAAAAAAAAATTAATAAAGTGATGATTGCTTAGATTAAGAAGATCGTTTGCTACTTTGAAACTAGACCCAGACTGAGTATGAAGTTCAGGTGCTTTGACAAATGAGGCCAAAGATAGAGGCTAATGGCTGACCCAATTGGTCAAAGTGTCTCTTCCCCCGCGAGCACTAGGCTTAGCTCTATAAACTAGTGGCTGGCTATGAACCAAGCGAAATATATTAAATATTATGATCATGTCACCAAAGAAAAAAAGAAAGTCTTCTTTAAAATTTTTACTTTTATTCTGATAAACTACCTAATTGTTCGCTACAAATATAAAAATGTAACTAAATAAAATAAAAATAATTTGACTTATGGCTCTAGTTAACTTAATAAGTGAATTTTAATTCAAAGGAAAAAATGCGTAAAGCTTCAATAACTCACTCAGAATACCCTTTAAAGGATTACGTGATACAATTGGATCGAATAAGCCCTTATGAAATAAATATTCAGCTGCTTATGAACCTTTAGGTACTATCTTATTCAATGTTTGTTCAATTACTCTTTTACCTGCAAATGCAATGTAAGCATTAAGTTTGGCAATAATAATATCCCCCAACATCCCAAAACTAGCCGTTACTCCACTAGTAGTAAGAGATGTAAGGATTGATACATAGAATAACTTTTTTATGGATATCCCACTTTCCATACATACAAAGGTTTGGGATATCCCACTTCCCATACAGTTTATTAAGGTTGGCAAGAAATGTAGTGCCCTTTCGGAACCTCGACTTGATTAATTTGTTAACTAAGTGCCATGTAGTTTTAACCATTTTATTAACTAATGCCACTAAATAATGTCCATGCATTGGTACTTAATCAAGAAAAAGTAAACAATTATAATCAAAATGATAAAAGCAAAGCATAAGAAAGTAAACCCAATAAAATGTTTTGCAAAAAATACACATGGTCTCATTGTTAAGCCTCAGGACGACAATCCTCATGAGCTAAGTCAAATTAAAGCCAATCACCGAAATCCCTAATCTATGTATGCTAACTAATTTAAATAAAGCTAAATCTAATTGTAGAATAGGACAATGTAATTGGGGCCTATTTTTCTAACCATTTTTCAATTTTTTGATATTTTTATATATTTTTATATTCTGGAAATGGGGACTCGGGCTGGGCCTTGGGGCCTAGTCCAAATATGGCCAGATGCAGTTTCACAGGTTTAGGCCAGGAAAACATTTGGGCTACACTTCTGGATTTTTCATTTAAAATTCGGATTAGGCTTATCAATTTAAGCCCAAATCCCCATAGGCTCGTCAAATCCATTCAGCCCAATCCTCACTGAGCCCGAATTGAACACGACTAAACTAAACGACCACCATTTTCTCATACAATTTCTTTTATTTTTATTTTGGGTAAATATCACAAAAAATCAAAAATCGGTATATCCATGATAAATTTATTCCAAACTAATTTTTTTATCACGAAAAACCCTAAACTGGTACAACTCATGATAAATTTACGTAAAACTAATTTTTTGATCATAAGAAACCCAAAATCGATATATTTATGACAAATTTATCATCCATTATTTTTCATTGAATTGAATTAATATTATAAAAACCACAAATTGATACACCTATGATAAACGGAAGGTAAAAACTCAAACTAGTATACCTGCTAACGGCCACGCATTATCAAACTCAATAATTTAATAATTAAATTTAATGAAAACTAACGGATGAAGTGGATTAGTTTTCTCAAATAGGGATCCGAAATGAACTTTGTGTCGATAAATACCTAAAATGGACCCATTGTCTCAAATAAGGACCCAAAGTGGTTGAATCAATTCCAAATAAGGACCTAAGCCTCGCTGGTCAACCAAATATTCGCTAGCTATCAAGCATGCAACATTTTCGACAACTAGAGTTTGGGCAATTTTGTCCAAAAAAAAAAATCTAGGAAAATTAACAAATCTTAAAATAGAAACAAAAGACCCTAGATTTTCTATGGTCTCCCATTCCTTATACCCATCCCTCACAAAGTCGAAGACCCAAATTCTCTGCCGGTTGAGGCACGAATTCAAAAACAAGAAGAAAACCATATGCTTCTTTGTTTGTTTGTGGAGACCCAAATTATCCGCTAGTCAAGCAAGGCAATGAGCGACAAGAATCAAGTCACGACGATGATCGGGCAATGATTTGGTTGAGGAGCAACGGAGGAGAAGAAAGAAAAAAACATAAACATCTAAATGAATAACCTAAACTTAATTAATTTAGAATTTTCCTTTTTTTCTAATCACAAATTTCTGACAAAATTGCCCCTATTTTATTCACTGGAAAATGTCTACCAGCGAGTTAAGGTCCTCAATAGAGATTAACTTGATCACTTCATGTCCTTATTTGACGCAAAATTCACTTCGGGTCCTTATTTGACACAAAGTTTACTTTAGATCCTCATTTAAGAAAATATATTCATTTCAGGTCCTTATTTGAAATTTTCTCTTATATTATAGATATACTGGGTTTGGGGTTTTTAATGGTCAATTATTAGTTTAGAGTAAATTTATCACAGATGTATCAATTGGGTTAATATAAAATTGGCCTATTTAGAGAACCAAGAATTGAACTTGTCAAGGCCAGTTCCAAAGGTCCTAAGTTTTTGGAATCGAAAATTGAATTAGTCCACTTATGACCTAGCCCCATGGGGATTAGTTCAGTTGCTCAGCCCTAATCTTTATTATATCAGCTGTTATCAATTGTAATTTAGTTTTCATTATGAATTTCATCAAGGCGTTTCAATATCTCCACTATTTATTTCGATCTTTCCAATTTTTTTGGAATTTATAATAGTTTCTCTTTTCCATAATTCTACTTTTTTTTAGGGTACGTAATTATACTTGAATAAGTACTCAAAGGCTAAATATGACAATTCAAAATATCTAGAGAATCCTTATTTTTAGGATTATAATAACTTGCATTATTTTTCTTATTTATCTGTAGAGTATACATAGTTCTTATGCAAACTAATAAGTAATGGGAATTTATTCAAAATATCCCATGACCTTTCTTTCATGAGCACTATCCCATTAACTCTCTTGAGTAAACATTTTTTGAAATCAAAGTGCGAATTCACGAAACTATTGCTGTAAAAAAATTCTAAAGCTAAATTACAACATATCATGCGACATCGCTTGGTATCTAGGTTTTATCGTGCCTTATGTGCACCGTCATTGCCCTTCACTTGATGGCTGAAACTTCATATTCAATTTTTTGACATTTTATTAGAAGTTGGATTATACATCCTTCATGCCCTAGGCATGCACAATGCGCATTCATTTTAGTCACTAATGAAAATAATCATAACCAATTTCTTGGATGAAATTTTATATGAAATTCCAAATATTAAACTTCTAGCAAAATAACCCAATTGCTCCATCCAGTTTCAGTTTTAGTTAAATTTGCACGAGATCGATGTCCGTAGCTACTAATCCACCAATCAGGGAAGCATGGAGCAAATTTCGTCTTACCAGGGATGAAGGAAGTTATGACTTTTCTCATAATGTTGAACATATCACGGGATTAGTACATTGAAAGAATATCACTTAATTAGTTTCTTAACAAGCTCTGTAAATAAAAATTACATTGTATCAAATATATTTTGGTTAATACGATTGTTCTACTCAACAATACACGAAAAAGTTCAACATTTTTAAAGTAGAATCTAAAAATTATGTTGAGAAAAGTTGATCTAAATTGTAATAACATACGAAAAATCTAACTATTTTAATTACAATATTTTATAAAAAATATTGTATCTGAGAACTAGTTCATGCTATTTAATGATGAATCGAAACAATATTATATTTTACTTGTGTGAATGTGATATGTCTATTTCTTCTGCTTGCGCCTTTTAAGGACATGTTTGGTTCATGATCATGCTATTTGATAATGAATCAAAACAATATTGTACTTTACTTATGTGAATAAGATATGACGTCGTATAAGATGCGTGTAAAAAATGGGCGGTCTCTCTCTCTAGAAAAGCCTTAGCAAACATAAAGTCAAGCTTGGCTGCTCTCTAATAAGTTTGTGTGCTCCCTTCTGAGGTTGATGGTTTTCTGGTGGTTTTACTTGGGTTTTCTAGGAACACGGTATCGTCTTTCAAGGTCTTCCCTCCATAATCAACAGCAAACTTTAGCAACGCCACCGACCTCCCATGGCGATGTGACTATCATCCGCTCGACTTGACGTTTTTTAGCAGCCCACAGAGATTATCTCGAGTTGGGCCGTTTCCTTCCCTGCAGAACGGCTTTGCAAATTCCTCTCTCGCTTTTGTTTTCTGTTTCGCCAAGAAAGGAAGTCTATGCTCAGTTTCTTGGAAAAGAGTCCCTTCGTTGATGAAAGAATAGCTGGAAACGGAGGGGAAACGAAGAAAAGATCTATGCACCCCTGCTGCCATTCTTTTCATTGTGTGGAAAAGTTTCAAATTATGTGCTTGAGTCACGAGAATGATCAGTTGGGTATGTCGATTTTCCATGGCATCTGCTTTCTTGTTTCATCCTTTTTATTTTGCAAGACAAACGATCGGGCAACAGAATAAACATAACAGCATCGGATTTACTTGGCTCGATTGATGTAACCAGCTCCTTGAAGAGAACAGCACAGATCCCATGATACAATGAATATTACGCTAAATACTCAAAATGTTTCTCGATCTTAATTACATCTGATTACTCACGCAATATTTAGCCTTCAAAATTACTCACAAGACAATATTTCAGAGTGGATTTGTGGGATTTGCGGGATTTTCACTCTCGCAAATCCTTCGTACCATGGGAGGGACCAGAAAGAACACAGAAACCACCGAGGGTGGAGAACTTGGTCTACTTCGACCAGGTAGATTTCCATCTGCAAAAGGAAGACATGGAAAAAAATGACATTGCATGAGTTATGTTCTCACGCAATTTTTTCATGAAAGTTCCTAAATTATGTGATAAGGGTCAAAGCCTTCCTCAACCGGCCACTAAATGACGTTTTCACATTGCGACATTGCAATTCATTGGTATATATAATTATGCTTTATAGTTGGCGTTTAAAAAGAAGAAATATACCGTCATGGTTTGCGGTACTAGAAAATGGTTTTTGATTTGTCATGTAATGCTGGAACACTAATGGCTAATTATATGATATCGCCTTTTATTAACGCATTATAATTTATATATTTACTCAATATATTTATGGGAAAATAATTTTTTTGCTAGTATATAAGTAGCCTACAATATCATGATCCTTTCTGTCATTTGTTTTGCTATTGTATTTCACCTTGGGTAACATAAGAATTAACTTTCAGATGAATTGAGCAATACCCTACTCATAAACAATGTTCAACTTAGGAATAACATGATTTTTCATCTATAAAGTGTGCATGAAAATGTTGATTTTCGTGAAACTATCATTGGAAATACATTTTGTTATGCAAAAGAGAAAAGAAAAACATAAGGTATAAATATCTCAATTAATTGTAGAGTTCTAGTTGTTGGATTTTAAATAATAATAATAAAACATTATATGTCCTAGAGTATGATATGAGATTAGTACATTGAAAAAGCATTATATTTTAATTAGCCGCTTAATAAGCTTTGTAGTAATAAACAAGATGGAAATTATACAGTATCAGGTGTGCATATTCCGTCATTTTACTAAAGAGTGCATGTGGAACAAATTCGACGTTGTTAAGGTAAAATCTAGAAGTGGCAGTGACAAAATTTACCTAAATTGTATTAAAAGAGTTTGCATACAATAAATTTAACTATTTTAGTTATAATACTTTGTAAAAATATTATATTTGAGAACAAGGTCATGCTTTTCAATGATGAGTCAAAACAATATTGTATTTTACTTGTGTGAATGGGATCTGATGCCGTCCACGATGCGCGTGGAAAATGGCGGTCTCTCTCTAGAAAAGCCTTTGAAGTCAAGCTTGGCTGCTCTGTCATAAGTTTGTGGGCTCTCTTCTGTGTATGATGGTTTTCCAGCACAACGATTTCCTGGTTGCTCTCTCTGATATGTCTGTGTGCTCTTCAACGTCACTCAATTTCGGGGAACACAGCATCGTCTTCCACAGGTCTTCCCTCCATGATCAACAGCAAACTTTAGCAGCGCCGCCTCCCATGGCGATCCTACTATCATCCGCCCGGCTCGACATTTTTGCAGACCCCAGAGATTATCTCGAGTCGGGTGGCCTTTCCTTCCCTGCAGTACGGTCAATTCTCCAGCGTCTCTCTCTCCCTCTCTCTCAATTTTGTTTTCTTTGTTTTTTCCACGAAAGGAAGTCCGTGCTCAGTTTCTCGGAAAAGTTTTCCTTCATTGATAAAAGATGAACCGGGAAAGAGAGGGCAAACGAAGAAAAGATCCTTGCGCCCAGAGTTGCAATTCTTTTGATAGTGCGGAGAAGTTTCAAATTTTGTGTTTGATTCATGAGGTGGGTATGTCGATTTTCCAAGGCATTTGATTTCTTGTTTCATCATTTTTTTATTTGCGTAAAACAAAGGATCGAGCAATAAAATAAATAGAACCATAAAATAAATTGAACATTGGGTATGCTTAGTTCGATTGATGTAATCAACTTCAAGAAAAGAGTAGCATAGGATTCAACAATGCAATGGAAATTACAATAAATACGTTCAATATTTACTGATCCCTAATACATCCAATAACTCACTTAATTGGTCGTGAAACAATCTTTCAATCTTAGATACCCGCCACGTTTTATGGGATTACATACTGTGGTTTTCTAGAACTTTGCCACGGCAAGAATCAGAGTGGATTTGGGGGACTTACCCACTCGGCGAATTCCTCATGCTATGGCGGGAGCAGAAAGAAAGCACACGGTAACTATAAGAACTCGGTCAAGTTCGACCATGGATATTCCCTCTGCAAACGGAAGATTACAAAAAATGGAGTCATGATCAGAAAAGGAAATCAAAAATGCATTAGGTGTAAGAGAAGATGTGATTGAAGTTTCGCCAATAATTTAGTCAGAGCCAATGCCAAATACACATTGATAGGGAAAGCGCTACAGGTTTACGGGATTCGCCATCCGGTTTTCATGATGCTTATCTTTCTGGGGCTAGACATTTCAAAAGAAAAAGACAGGTGCAAAGGCCATGTTTCCTTGCTGGTGCTGGATGACTTTTAGGTAAACAGAGAGGACAAAACTAACCAGGGAAGACTTTCCAACGCTAATGCCTCCCCTTTTAGCCCCCCCTCTTATTGGATAAGTAAAACTTATCGACTGTAAACTCCTGGGTTGCATGCCTATATAATGCAGGCAATTCTTCCGGCTATCTCGATAGAACTTCACACAACAAAAGCAATTTAACGAGACAATTCAATATGACAGGCCCCAACGCCACCCCACCCTGCGCGAGGAATAACCCGGCATCACAATTGCCGGGGCCGCCGCAATCTGACTGGCAAAAGCAGATCATCGGCCACTGCATCGCATTTTCCTTACCCGCTACTCTTGGCCTCCTCATGTTCATCTTCCTTGCAATACCTGCCACAATGGCACCGCAGTTCCAGCTCGACCGGGGCTCTTCCCTTTCGTCCCTCAACATCTCCACCTCCCACATCACCGCCCGATGGAACATCGCTGTCTTGGTCAAGAACCCAAGTAAGCTCTTTGCTGTTAAGTACACTCACCTGAAGCTCCTCTTGAGTTTCCAAGGCCAACTCGCCCTCTCTCGTCCCTGCCTCGTTCCCACCTTCACTCAGGGCCCCGGTAATGTGACCATAGTCCATGCCAAGGCCTTGTCAACCCTGGCGATCGTCAATGACTTGGGCGTGATGGGCCTGGTGAGCGCGTTGAAGGGCCCGGAGGTAACCATTGACATAGTGGCCAAAGCCAAGCGGAGGCTGCACTTGGGTATGTTGTGGGTGCCCCTTTTCGACGTCTATTTCTCGTGCATGAGTGTGACCTTCACGGCTCCGACCAACAGCAAGGGTGGCGGCAATTGGATGATCCTCGGTGGCACCCTGACCTGCATTCCCGACACCATCACTCTACTCTGGTAAGAAAACTTACAAGCACGTGACTTCTTATCATCAATCAAGCACATTAATTTATGATTAAGTGGTCCGAACAATTTACAGTTATGATACATAGTGAGTGCTTTTGTAGCATTAAATGCTTAATTTAAGTAATTTTATGTGGTTTTATCGAACAATTTTGTATTACTAGAAATCAACTTTGCCTGTTTATTCTGTTAATATAAATAAGATTTAATTCTCGCGATCTTGTGTTTTTGTGTCATTTTTTTTTTCAGATTTTGAAGACTCTTCTAGCTTCTACAAATCCGGGCATCCATTGGAGGGTTTTTTCCTAGTTTAGTACTTTGGCAAATACATCAATTTTTTTTTTTGTTGGTTTATGTATACTTCTTTGTTAAAGTGGTATTCTCTCAATATTTGCATTTTCGAGTTATTATCCAAGAAATAGTTTGTACTTTACATGTCTTTAATTTGTGAGGTTTTGAAAGTTTTTCTCTTAACTCGGTTTCTAATCATGCATTGCATTGGTGTGCAATCCCAAAGTTTGTATTGCTTTGTCAGTTGTAAAGGAGGCAACAGAGTCGGTCTCATAGAATTGACTAACTAGTTAAATGCCTCAATTTGAATGGCAAAATTCATATTCAAATTACGCCATTTTTCACTCAAGATAATCTTGAGATTCAAGCATATCACCCTATGGTGAAGCCTTGTCAAATATACATGGACATGACCTTTTATGTGCATTCATGAAAGATTAGTTGAGGGAAGAAATGCTTAATAAAGTGCAGATACCTATTGACCGGAAAAAAAAAAAAGTGCAGATACCTAAATTAAGAAGTCTAATTGCTCCTTTGAAGCTAGACCAAGACCGAGCTTGGACTCAGGTGGCTTTGTCAAAAGAGACTGAAGATAGAAGCCGATGGTTGACTCAATAGGTCAGAGCAACTCTCCTCCGAGCACCACGCTTGTCTTGAGTCTCAACTATCCATTTGGTACGTACAATGTAACCAAAAAGACCCAGACCGTAACATTTCCGACATTCTGGCATATGGAGTTTTAAGGTTTTTTTACCAACGTTAGGAGCACTAACAGACCCCTATTACATTGACCCCACGTGTGCTAGTGACAATTTAGAGAACATTCGGCTCTTCTAAATGCAATCCCCTACTCAATAATGGCCCTTGCTAAGAATTTCCATCTGAGGTCGTTTCCAGATGGTCATTCAACAATGAAGTGTTTCTACTCTGTTTCTCTTATGCTGCGCCCTCCCAGTGATTTCCAAGCATTAATCCGCTCCGGAGACTCTTGTTTGGCACTTTGTTTTCATACAGCTTCTTCGTTGTTGAATTGTAAGGGTTGGGTTGGGCTGGGTTTTATCCTATTCACTTCCTTCTCATCTGGAGGCTTTAATATGATGTTTCCTTAATCATTTCTCGCCTCGTCTTTCTCGGACCACACCGGGAGGGTCGCGACATGGAGGATCGAGGCTGTTGAGCCTTTGGACATTGGGATTAGTTTTCGGTTTTCTTTGGGTGGATTTGTCTATTGTCTTGCACGATCCATATCTCAATGATGCGCATGTGCATTGGACTATTTGCTATGATTTGATTTTAAGTGAAGATCATATTCACTCGCAATTTCCTAAAAGAAAAGGCTAGGCAATGTGGTTGGGAAATCTCATTCCCATTCGTGTGGGAGGTCAAAGTACGATGGTTAGTTTCCACATAACCCATACAGAAAATGCTAAAAGAAGCGGTGAGTTTTTAAATGAAAATTATCTAAAAGTTTTAAACCTATTACATTTTTATCAATTCGGTCATAAATATTTCAATTTTGCCAATTGATTTTATAAACATTTTCTCTTTTAACCAATTGAGTTCATTTAGCCAATTTTGGCCGAAAATCACTAATGTGAATATCGGTCATCTTATATAACACGCTTGGCACTAATGTTGACAAATTTAATAATATTTAAAAAAATCAAAAATTTTATTAAGAATTTTATTTTCCTTATTTATTATTTATTATTTATTTTTACTGTGGTTGACAAGGGTGGCAATGCCCTCGCTCGAATCTGGATAAGGCCATTGTGGTCATGGGCAAAGGCAACCTCTCTTGCAGCTCTTGAGGCTAGTCTCGCCCATGTTTACTTGAGCTTGACCCATGGCCATGGTTGCCAAACCTCAATCTTGCGGCAATCTTGCGGCTGTCATGGCCGTTCAAGCTTGAGCTCTAAATTCATGGCCATCACGACCACTTAAGCTTGATGCTCGCGATCAAGCTACTCAATTAGAATTGATTAATAGCTTTTTGAACCTAGAATTTGTCATGTTTATCCAATAATTGGTTTTGGAACATACCTTAGTTTTTTAATCCAATTCCAAATTCTACTCAAAGACCTGTTTTTCTTTTTGTTCCTTTTTGTGGTTTCATTTTTTAAGCATATGCTTATGTGTATCCTCAAAGTGGGTAACTCTTTTACTGCATGAAAAATTCGGTATGTCAATCTTATTGGGTGGACTTAGTAAAATGAGGAACGGGCATTTACCTGTAGATAGAGGTGTCAAACGGGTGGGTCGGGTCATTAATGGGTCGACCCAAATTGACTCATTAACCCATTTATGACCCATTTAAGCCTAATGTAAAATTTTCAACCCATACCCGACCCATACCTGACCCGACCCATATTAATAAAATATTTTCATATTTAACAAAATTTAGAAAAACTTATTCTTATGTTTTTTTAAAAGATTATATTACTAAAAAACTTATTATTTTTAAAAATGGTATTGCTAAAATAGTTTTATACACACAAATTTAATGGAAAGTTTTATAATTTTAAAATAATTATTTTAAAAAATCAATTTCAATTATTTTTTATTTTAAAAATTAATTTTTAATTATTTTTATTTTTACTTTTAAAATATATTTTTCTTTTTTTGGTTCTTTGGTCGGCGGCGGTCGGCCATAGGCGAGCATCGAGCTCGCTCGACACCCGTGAGCTTGAGGCTCGCCGGATCGGCGAGGCTCGCTAGATCGGTGAAACTCGAGTCTCACCCGGCCGTGAGCTCGAGTCTCGCCCGGATCGGGAGGCTTAAGCCTCACCGGATGTTAGCGAGGCCTCTACCTCACCGAGATCAAAGAAACTTGAACTCGCCCTCGCCAAACATCGGCAAGGCCTCCACCTCGCCGGATCGGCGAGCTCAAATGCCCCTTGCGGGATTTGGCGAGGCTCACCGACATCGGGCGAGCTTGAGCTTGCACCTCACCGGATCTAGCGAGGCTCAAGCCTCACCGGGCATCGGCGAGGCCTTCGCCTCACCAGATTCGGCAAGCTCGAGGCTCACCTGGCCGGTGCTTAGGCGGTGGAGGAAGAAGAAAGAAAAAAAATAAAAAAAGAACTGGAAAGGAAAAAGAAAAGAAAATTAAAATAAAAAATAATTATAATTTCGGTTTTTATAAAAAAAAAATGTTTTTGTAAAGTTAAAGAGAGAAGAGGGAAATTGTGAGGTTTTGGGTGAAAATGGATTCTAAATCCAAACCCATTTAAGACCCATTTAAGATCCACTTAAGACCTACTTAAAACCCACCTATCAAAGTAAACACATTTAACTACTTTTTGTTAAAAATAAGTGACCCATATATGAGCCATTTATGATTTAAATGGGTCATTATATGGGTCTAAGACCCATTTTGACACCTCTACCTGTAGACGAGGCACGCATCGCAGCGAGCCACTATTAGGCTCGCATGTCACCTCGTTCATGAGTTACTTGGGTATTTCATGGGCCGGAGGTTCCTATATTTGTTCTTTGGACAAGCTTTCTCATCATTAAGAAAGAAATGATCTGGCCAAATCTTTGCAAAGAAGTGCAAAATGAAGGCATTCCTGATCCAAACTTACTGTCTAGAAGCGAGGCTTCACTTGAAGCCCATTGGGCCAGGCCACAATGGGATCGAATTTGCGAACCAGCAGGTTTTTCAAAGCTCCTCTCTCTCTCTCTCTTTCTCTCTCTCTGAAGTCATATTTCATCGCTCACGAGAGCTTTCCAACTCGAGCATGGCGGATCGTTATTCCCCAAACGCAATGCCGGACTTCGTACCGGAAGCTTCCGTGGAAGATACTGTCACCGAAAGTGCCAAGGACTCTCTCTCGAAGCTGAAATCAATTTTTGGGTAGCCTCAGAGGAAGGGCTCAAATGGCGAGCGAGCGAGCGCACTCAGTTTGCGATCACTTGGAGAAGAAGAAGAAGCGAGCGAGCGCACTCAGTCGCAGGGTTCCCGCGGCGAAAAAGCGCGAGGGCAACTGCCCCGTGCGAGAGAAGAGGAAAGAAGAGCGGCGAGCTATGTCTGAGAAACAGGAGGCCAAGAAGAAAAGGACGCAAGAGAAGTTAGGATTTTCATCTTTTGTGAAACCGATTCAAAAAATCGATCTAGTCGGTATGGTTCCTCAGTGATTCTTCACTCAGAACTGGAAACTAAAGCGGTTCCTGCTGATTTCAAATTTTGGAATGGGGAAGCAGATCCGTTCCTAGGGCAGTCAGGTCCGGTTCTTGAGTAGAACCGGTCCAGTGCATACCCCTGCTAAATATTGACCAACCCGCTATGCTATGACATGTACACCGGCAAAGGACCCTGGGGCATATTCCTTTTAGAAGAGTTTATGATTAACAATTCAAACCTTCTCCTACTTCATGTGATAGCACGTTATTTTTACTGTAAATCCGTTCCATGGGGCGTACCGCGCTTGGGAGATTGATTATTGGTTAGATTACATGTGGGTTTGTGTGTTTATTTTAGAGCTCATGATTTAACAAAGTGCCATTGTTTTCGGGAAAGGCTGCAATTTGTTAGTCCCATCAGTTTCTTGGACCAACCGTCCATTTGTTCATCTAGCTTGTTAAAACGTGTCTAAATGTTAATTTTTTTGCATTATCACTCAAGTTTCAAAAAGACCTAAACTCTTGATAAAAGATTTACAAGATACTCGTATCGACTATAACCTCTTATAATAAAAGCTGGAGCCTCGCGCAAAAGGAGCTCCTTAGTCAGTTCTTAAGCACTTGCCGTTAAGATTTCATTGTCAACATAACAAAATAAGCAAACAAACAGTCACGCCTAACTTAAAACCCTATCCAAAAATGACTCTAGTTAGAAGCTCGCAGTGGCTGGAAGACACTGCTAGAGAAACCAAAAGTGCCTCAGTTCTTTAAGGATGAGGCCGTTCCCTGAAACCGTTTCCCTACCCATCCCCATGATCCAGGAATTGGAGGCCCGTCGTTGTTGAGGCCCATCTAAATTTGTACAGGCCAGCACTAATTAATAGATATCTAATGCGCTAATCCTTTGCAACATGAAATGCGACTGAAGAAGCTGAGTAGAAAGTGTATTAGGATGAGGAGGAAGAGAGCAGAAAGGTATCTTTCAGTCCTAAACTTTCCCATTTTGCCTATTTAGTCCTAAATCTTTGCCCGAAATTTTAATATAATTCTTCCGACCAATTTACCGATGTGGCAATGTGCCCATGAAGGATGGCCAAGATGACTGGACTGCCACGTCATTGTAAGACTTATTTGTTTATGTTTGAGATGGATAAGGTTATAGCTTGTTCCAAGGTTGGTTTACATGGAAAATGAATAATGGGGGATGCCTGTACAAATTTACTGATAAGCAATTCAGTCGATGAAGAAAGATGAACCAGTGATGAGTAGGATCATCAAAATGAGAACGTGACCTTAACTTGGCGGACTAGTCATTAAAAAGAACTTTATATGATAAGATCTCTAAGATGTGATGGACAAAACTATTTCCATGCCTAAGAAGAAGATAGTGGATAGTTATTATAAGTCATACTTGGTTTAGCACTATTCGAGTTCATTTCCTTGAGGTCCTTGTAATCCTTAATAATGTGGATTTACCGATTGCCTTTTCCTTTTCAAACAACCGCGTGTCCTATCTTAATTAGCAATGACAAAGGACGAGAAATTTATCGTAAAGATTAATGCAAAAACCAACGGATCTTACACTTGTATCAACGCGAGAGGATGAAATCACTATACAAATGAACAATAAAGAACGCGAGAGCCGATTGCAATAAATCAGTCGGAAAAAACAACCACTCGTACGCTTAAATGTTTCCCCGGCCTTAAATTACTCGCAAGCCCACGGGGATTAGCCTCGGGTAATTACTCAATAAACTAATCACCAAAAAGTTACCTCAAAGCTAGAAACCCCACGTCTCCGCAAAGAAAACGCCCGATTGGAATGCGATGAGCTGTCCCTGTCAGGCACGATATATTGCCGCTAAGAAATCTTCTCATTTCTTTTTTGCAAGAAAGAAATCTAATCCTGGCCAGGTCATTTCGGGCTCTCTTGAAGGCCATGCTGATATCCATATTATTTGAGTCTTAGAAAACTATGAAAAAAGAAGTCATATAAAGTGTCAATATGTATATTGATTGGGTGCAAAAGTATATTCCAAAAGTTTTAAGAAGGTTTGAAATGATCGAGTACACAAAATAACAAAAAGAGAAAAAAAGACAAGTTTCATTTAGGACATCATGTGCGGACGTGATTTTGAGGTAGACAGAAAGAACAAAAAAGAATATGAGAAACCCTCCAACCCTTTGGATGATTTCTCTTTTATCTTTTATCTTTTTATCATCTACTCAAAGCACTCAACACTTTTGAAATATCCATGTGTTGACACCTAATATATGTTTTTTCCATAGAGTTTTCCAAAGGCTCAAATAATATGAATATTGGCATATCCTCCGATTTCTCCGCCATCGCCTTCAGAAGAGCTCGAGATAAGCTGGTCAGAATTATGTCTTTTTGTTGTAAAAGCAACGAGAAGATTTCGAAAACCGGAAGCTCTACGCACGGAGAGACCATCTCGATCTAATATGCACAGGAGAGTGTGATTTTTATAAGCAAATCAGGCACCTTCTGCTTCAACAAGGTCTTGACCGATTGTGGATACTTCTGATTTTGGGATAGTGGACGTGTCGTTCAATCACACGCATCCTCATAAATTAATTTCATAGAAATGTTTAGAGGGACATCGGCCAAAACAAGCTATGGGATGAACTTTCTAAGATGATTAATTTTACGTTGACCCAAAGAAAAAAGGGGTCTGTGAAATTGGCCAAATCTGCTCTTCATAAAAGATCACCATATGACGTTTCACTCCACTGCTAATGTGAACTGTGTTGGCTCCTTTGGATAGAGCAATAATCGCACCCACTCGCCAGCTTTTTCGAGTCATTTCATTATACCCACTAAATTCAAGGGAAACGACGGATAGGACCTATCCTTCTCTCTTAAGGAATAAGCTGTCTTTATCGTGATTGCAATTTCCTGCATCCGTAAGATTTTTAGAACTTTCTCAATCCTTTTTTAGTAGCTTGACACGTGACAATTGACTAATATACTAATTTGAGATTTTACTTTCTATTTATCATAATTGTATCAGTTTTATATTTTTTATGATATCAAACTAATTAACAAATTGTATATTTATCACAAATGTATCGATTTTGAGGTTTTTGACCATCAAAAAATCAGTTTTGAGCAAATTTATCATAAATATATTAATTTAGGGTTATTTGTTGTAATTTGAGATAAAATTATCATAAGTATATAAATTTGAGGTTTTTCATGATATTAATTGTAGGTGAAAAGCTTGGGTTCAACCCCACCTAATTAATTTGAAGGCACCTTTATGAGACGGAGACGACGTGCATATTCACTCTCAAGCGTAGCGCATGGGGCTCCGTACCTCTCCTTCGCTCATTTTTGTTGTTGTTGTATTTTTACCCTGGGTAACATCATAGGTAAATCTCACCTAAATTGCGCAATATACTTATCCTAAATAATTTTCGAGTTTGCAACAACATTTTTTTCTTTTTATGTAGAGCGTTTGCAATAAAATATGATCTTTTTGCAGGGGAGAGAGAGAGAGAGAGAGAGAGAGAGAGAGAGAGAGAAAGAAAAACGGAAGGCATAGAAATGTCAATTAGTTCACGAATTCCAGTTGTCGTATGGGGAGAAAAAAACATTGGCTATCCCTGCGCACATGTCGGCACACGCCAACTTAAAAAAACTTAAGAGCTGAGATATGACAAAAGACACGTTGTGGCAAATGATTCTTTAATTTGGAGCAACTTTTTGGTTTCCCCACCTAAGATAGGCATTTTATTGTGGGCACTGTATCTAAACACACAAATAAATAAATAAATAAAATGAAAGGCCGTCGATGCTTAACGTCATCACCTTCTCGAACCCGTCAATTACGGTGGCGATGAGTGGTGGAGAGACTCCGGTTCGGTGTGGAACGCGGTGGCAGCGATGTCCTTCTTGACCCTCCACACAGAATTCTCCATACCTGTTGAGGGGGCCGTCAAAGAAGAGGGATGCGGCCCCTGCGATCCGTGCTTGCGGCCTGGCATGGCTGGACGAAGTATATGATGGGAACATGGTTTGATTCTCATGGTCACTTGTTTTGGTGTTGGTTGCTTGGATTCTAGAGAGTCGCTTCTACAAATTTGGCATCAGTTGGAGGTTTCTTACTAGCCTATTGCTTTGGGAATTACATCAAATTTTTTAAGGACTCTCAGTCTCTTTCGCCATCGCCGGTCCATGTTATACCTCTTCTAAAAATATGTATCTTCTGGGTATTTGAATCTTGGAATTACTGCCGAAAATATATTTTATACTTCGCGTCTTCAATATTTGAGATTTTGCAAGTCTTTCCATTTATCTTGGCTTCCCATCATGGATTGGCTTGCAATCCCGACATTTGTATTGATTTTTCCATTGCAAAAGGAGGCAACAGAGTCAACTTCAAAGAAAATTTAGTTAGTCATTAAAAAAAGTTAACAAGATAGGATTGAGAGAAGTAAAATTATAAGAATTTGATTCAGAGTCCGAGATAACCCTAAAAAGATAAAGGCAAGATGTATTCGTTAGTCATGGAATAAAAAAAAAATGAATTTTGGGTCCAAGGATGGTGCTTGTGGGGCAAAAATCCTTGGTGTGCTCTTTTAGCACAATGCGATTGCATGAATTTTTTTTTTTTTTTTGGTCCAAGAATTAGGCTGTTCAATTGGGAAAATAAAAACATTAAATATCGCTAAAGTATAATATCATCACCTTGTGTGTCATCTATACTCACATCCATCAAAATTGCAACTTGATCATTAACTCAGGTGGACAAAGTTAAATAGTACAAAGATAATTTGGGAAAACCTCATTCTCTTCCTTGTAAGGTTTCAGTGCCATCAAGAACGGTCTTACTTTTAGTGTTCCAAATACCAAAAAACATTAATAAAAAATTTATCCAATTCGTACGAGTAATGAAAATCAATGCAACAAAGTAACCTCCTTACAAGCTTGTCAAGACACCGCATTACTCTTTTATTCTCCACAGTGCTCTTATTTTTGTTTTTGCATAAGGTAACTTGAGGTTTGGCGATGGTTGTATTAAGATGTACGACTGTGAAAAATAATTTACTACCTTCCTTACGATGCAAGAGAGGCCATTTTACACATTTTTTTTTGCGAATTATGATTGGTCGGGTGACATTCAAGTGTGAGAGGATCTGAGTTCAGCCATTTCTCTTCCCTCTTTTCATTGGTCTGAGGCCTAACTTGGGCCCCATTTCCACGGCTATATGATATGATTTGCACGGCTGTTTGTTTTTCCGAGGACTTCCGGAATTTGCATTGAAACCAAATGGAAGCCGACCGCCCCCGTCCCACCCCGTACCGATGACGCTCAAGCACCCAGGACGGCAGCACCTCCGCGGTCCCGCCAGTACAAGCTGATCATGGGCCGCTTTCTCACGTTTGCTCTGCCCACTATCCTCGCCCTCCTCATGGCCATCTTCTTGGCGATGCCCGAAGGAATGCTGCCGCAGCACAGGCTCGACCTGGGCTCTTCCCTTTCGTCTCTCAACATCTCCATCTCCATCTCCCTCAGGAAGCTCATCACTGTGGAGTACACTCACATGAGACTCCTCTTGAGTTCAGACGGCCAGCTCACTCTCTCTCTCTCTCGTCCCTCCCTGGTGTCCAACTCCACTCAGGCGCCCGGCGACAGGACCTCACTCCAAGCCAAGGCCCAGACAACGCTGTCGATTGTCACTGACTTGGGCATAAACGGCTTGGAGGCGACCATCGAAGTAGTGGCAAAAGCCAAGCGGAAGGTGCGTTTGCGACCGTGGTGGGCCGCCATGCTCAATGTGGACGTCTCATGCACGTACTTGACCTTCGCAGCTCAATTCATCAGTGAGGACGGCGGCAATCAGATGATCCTCGAAGGCTCCCTGAGCTGCTCTCTCGACATCATCCCTGAACTCTGGTAAGAAAAGTTACAAGTTCCTCCTTAGTTTCGTAAGAAAAGTTACAGGCTCCCTGAGCTGCTCTCTCGACGGAGCAAGTTGTTTGTGTTCACCAGTGAAGTGGACGAGCAGTTGTCGATGCTCGGCATGACAACTTTTTGGAGCCGTTTGATTCAGCACGTGCTTGGCCTTTTTTGTTGTACTAATATTAAACAATCTTTGATTCTCACGACCCCGTCTCTTCTTGTTCTAATTTTCAGATTCTGGAGACTCTGGCTTCTACCAATTTGGCAATCACTCGGGAGGTTCCTTTCCTAGCCAATGACTTTGATTTACCATGGAATAAATGACTTGCACTTGACATGCTTTGGATATCAGAGGTTTCTCGAGTTTTGTCCCTTTAGCTTAATGTCTGATCGTGCCTACGCAGTGTTGATTCAAAGGTCCCCCTCACGTTGAAAAATCGTGGATTTGATAATTAACGAGAATTCGAAAGAAAAATAAAATAAAATAAAACTCATTAAAAACTTATCAAATAGGCCACATTGTTCTTTTATTCCCTACATTGTTCTTTTATTTTTGGTTTCCACGTAAAGTAACTTAGAGTTTAGATGAAACTAAATATCGAAAAATTGCAAGGTTTTGGAATATTAATTAGGGTCCGAAGAAAATTCGAGAGGGCCCGTCACTTTATCCGCGATTATTGGGCTCATTGAATTCGAACAAGATTGAGATTTTGAAGTTTGACATCTTGCTCTTCAAAAAGGACAATGGCGCTAGCATTTCTGTTTTTTCTTATTGTCTCCACCACCTAACAAATATAAATTATAATAAGAAAGACACCTTTTGATTGGATGGGAATGAATGAAGAGATAATACTAAGTCAGTCCTGTATCGAATCTCAAACTTTGATTCTTTTTAGAATTTGTGCTGTTTTATAACACATATGTTATGAAGCCATAAATCATGCCGATCTAATTACTTCTTCTGAATTTTAATGAAAATGATAATGAATATAAATTCCACGCAAAGGGAAAACGGACAGAAAGAGTCGTCGATCTACGAACTTATTTTGAGAATATTACATTGACGAGAGAAGACTTACTCAACTCCAACGCCTTGCAGTGGTCTCGTAACAAAAATACTATGAGGAAAAAAAAAGAAACACTTCATTGGATGATTTCATATCTACGTTGATATATAATTCTAAAATATATTGCACATGAGAGCGTGTGAGTAAAGTTTGAGCGAGAATTTGACTTGAATCAATGCCAAATACAACAATCGATACATGGTTCCGAAATAAATTAATAAGCAAAATCTCCAGTCGCTCCAGTCGCTCAAGGTCACCATGAAATTGGAAACGCAATTAAGCTCGTAGGCATCACATTTATATTACAAGAACCGCCCCGCAAACGCAATTTAGCAATATCTGCGGCGCCCTAAGGGATTAGAGACAGAAATGGCCCTTTTCCAATGCGGGTGCATGCCGTTAGGATAATGTCATTTAACAGCGCATACATTACCTTTCTTCTTCTATGAATGATTAATAATTAATTTTTTAGATTTATTATTTTTCTTAGAATAAAGTCGCCGAATTTGCTTTCTTCGCTTCGACTGGTCAGCAGACCTATAATTACTTCGACCCGTCACCAGAATCACGTCTTTTTCTTTTGATTTTTTTCCGAATCTTTGACTTTGATAACGATGACAATATATGCGATATGGATCAGGCAACATAAGCTCGGCATAAGATCAAATTATTATCTTTGGTGTGAAGTGTGGCATTACATGATCAAATTTACCCATCATTTATGGCTCTTATCACTGGTTAAAGAAATGTTCTGATTGTTCCACTATTAAGACCAGAATTTTAAGAAGGCGATGTCACCCAATAGAGAATGTGTTAGGTTAAAAAGTAGAATCGGGAGTGGCCATGGTAATAAAGTTAATGATATAAAATTGAGACCACAAAAAATTATAAGATTAATTGAGGGTATGAGATAACCCTAAAAAGATAGGACCAAAAATGCATTAGTTCGTCCCGAAACTGGTGGGGCAAAAATCCTTGGTGCGCTCTCGTGATATTATGCGATTGCATGATTTTTTTTTTCACCAAGAATTAGGTTGTTGAATTTGAGAGAAAAAAACACGAAACATCCCTAAAGTATAATATTATCACTTGTGTGGCATCCACGCATCACCTAAATTTAACGATATAGGATCGAGAATATGAGATAACCCTTGAAAGACGAGGGCAAGATGGGTTAGTTAGTCATGAAAAAAAAAAAGATTTTTTTGGGTCCAATTACGGTGCTCGTCGGACGAGAAACTCCTTCATGTGCTGGGTATGATTATGTGATTACATTGATGTCTTGATGCACTTCGACTGGCAAGTCGAGCTGGTTGGCTCGGCCTTGCCAGTACACTTTTGGTCGGCCGCTTTTTTCTCCTGGGCCAGAAAAGCCGCGATTGAAAAAAGATAAAAAAGATAATAAAAAAAATGCAATTAGTTCGTCCCGAAACTGGTGGGGCAAAAATCCTTGGTGAGCTCCCGTGGCATTATGCGATTGCATGATTTTTTTTTTTTCACCAAGAATTAGGTTGTTGAATTTGAGAGAAAAAAACACGAAACATCCCTAAAGTCTAATATTATCACTTGTGTGGCTCCACTCATCACCTAAAGTTAACGATATAGGATCGAGAATCTGAGATAACCCTAGAAAGACGAGGGCAAGATGGGTTAGTTAGTCATGAAAAAAAGAAGAAGATTTTTTTTGGGTCCAATTACGGTGCTCGTCGGACGAGAAACTCCTTCATGTGCTGGGTATCATTATGTGATTACATTGATGTCTTGATGCGCTTTGACTGGCAAGTCGAGCTGGTTGGCTCGGCCTTGCCAGTACACTTTTGGTCGGCCGCTTTTTTCTCCTGGGGTCAGAAAAGCCGCGATTGAAAAAAGATAATAAAAGATAATTAAAAAATGCAATTGCTTCGTAGGTAAGTAATTCCAATACCCCGGTTGCTCCAACCTTCTCTCCATAAATTCTACGGCGCATGTAGTTAAAAAAAAAAAAAAAAAAAAAAAATCTACGGCACACAAAACACCTGTAGAAACAACAACACTCAACACAAAAATTCCAAATGAGGGCCGAACAATTCATTCTACCCCATCCGGATGATGATCCGGCATCGCCCCCGCCTAGTTGCAGCGGGGATGACTGGTCAAGTTGTGCTGGTCAAGGACGAAGCATCCCGTGCTTGTGATGCAGCACGTCGGCAGCAATGTCATTCTTGACCCTCCACTCCGGCCTGTCGGGGCATGCTTGCTGCCGATATGGCTGGAGGAAGTATATGATGAGAATGTGGTTCGGCACTTGGCTTGTTTGATTCGATGCATCTTGGCATTTTTATTGTATTAAATATTGAGGGTTAATAGCACGAAAACTCAAAATCGATACATTTATGACAAATTTATTCCAAAAATTAAAATTTAAAATTGGTATACCTTTGATTAACTTAACCAAATTAGTAAATTTGTGACAAATTTACTCTATATTAGTTTTCGTTAAATTTTACTGTCAAATTGCTAAGTTGGATGATACGTGACAGCGACTGTTGGTGTATCGCCTTATAATTTTACTCTTTGCTTGTCATAGTTATATCGTTTGTGATTTTTTTCGTATTAATTCAATTTATCGTAGAGAATAAATTTATCACAAATATATCAATTTGAGTTTTTTTTAGCATTCAAAAAATTAGTATAAAGTAAATTTATCATAAGTGTATCAATTTGGATTTTTTTTTGTGGTCATTTGGAATAATTTGTCACAAATGTACTAATTTGTGATTTTTGTTGTATTAACTTATAATATTAAATGACCTTACCCCAAAAAAAAAAAAAAACTCATAATATTAAACGATATTCGATTCTCACGACCACGTCTCTTGTTGTTCGATTTTTCAAATTCTGGAGACCGTGGCTTCCATCAGTTTGGGCATCACTTGTAGATTTCCTTCTTAGCTTATTACTTTGGCAAGCACTTCACATGCCGAGGATTCTTTTGAATGTATGATTTCTCACGGCATAAACAGCTTGCACTTGATCCCCACCTATTAACTTAATTTTTTTATTGGAATTTCTAATGCAGCACAAGAGTCGGGTTTGTCCACACCTTTGGCGTGTGCCTTTCCTCCGTCAGACAAATTCACGTGCTGCTCGCGATCCTTTTTGGCCTTTATTCATTAAATTTGACTTTTGAAGCGGACTTTCTAAAAGACGTCACGGGCAGCTCAAAAGACGCTCCGACACTAGTTGCAGTTTGAGCCTGGGACGGATAAGCATTGGTTCACCATCACTGGTCCACTGTTGATTCGCGTGTCCCTCACGTCTCACAAATCATCCATTTAATAATTAACGAGAATTCGAAAATATAAAAAGATGAAATTAAACCTAGCTAAAAACTTATCGAGAGCACACATTGTTCTTTTATTCCCTACATGGTGCTTCTTTTATTTTGGTTTTTCACGTAAAGTAACTTAGGCCCTGTTTGTTAATGTTCTTTATTTCGTTTATAAATAAAATTTCTATTTTTTTTATTTCAGGGGAACAAAAAAAAAAGAATAAAACGTTTATTTGCGTTTTTGTACCAAATCTATTTTTTTTTGTTCTTAGGAATACATTTGGAACAAAATGTTAAGAAACAAGAAAAACGTGTTTCTTGTTTTCTTGTTTCTAGAACATAATTTAAGAACAAATTTTCTATCTCCTCTATTTTCTTCTCTTTTCTTCTTCTTTCTTTTTTCTTTTTTTCTTTGGCCGGTCACCGGCCTCGGCCATGGCCGCGATCGGCCGTCGAGGGTGGCACGACCTCCTGGAGCGTCACCGACCCCTAGTGAGGCCGAACGTCGCCGGCCCTCGTTGGTCGGTCACTAGCCATGGCCGAGGTCGGCAACCGGCCAAAAGAAGAAAAAAAAAATTTTAAAAATTAAAGAAACAAAAAAAAAAAGAATACAAATTTATCAAACGTGTTTCTATTCATTTTTTATTACTGCACGAGTTTACCAAACGCATTTTCTGTTCAAAAATTGTTCCCCGAAACATAAACACTTTTTATATTTCTATTCTCTGAAACTTTTTAAACGAAATGTTACCAAATGCGCCTTAGAGTTTCGGTGAAACTAAGATCGAAAAGGTACAAGTTTTTGGAATATGAACCAAGGGTCACGAGAAAATTCTCAAGAGGGCACGTCACTTTGTTTTTTCTTGACTATGGTCTCCACCACCTAACAAATATAAATAAAATAAAATAAAAAGATGCTTTTTGATTGGATGGAAATAAATGAAGAGATACTAATCTAACTACTTCTTCTGAATTTTAATGAAAATGATACCGAATATAAATTCCACGCAAAGGGAAAAAGGATGGAAAGAGTCGCCAGTCCACACACTTAGTTTGAGAATATTGAATTGATGAGAGAAGATTTACTCAACTCTAACGTGCTGCAGCAGTCTTGTAACAAAAATAACATTAGAATAAAAAAAAACAGTTAATCAAATGATTTCATAATATATTGTAGTGTGAGTAAAGTTTGAGCGAGAATTTGACTTGAATTAATGACAAATGCAATAATTGATACATAGTTCCGAATATTTTAGAGCAAAATCTCCACCCGTTACTAGGTTGAGGTCAGCAAGCCCCTCCCCGACCACGAGTTGACCAAACTGGGGTGGGACTTCACTTTAGCAAAAAGGGTCATATGCATAAACACGCATGATTCGAGCATACCAAAATAGTACTTCCAGAAGGAGTCCTCAACCTAAACTCAAAGCATAATTGAGTCTTATTATATTTTTTTCATGCAATCCTGTCTTAAAACTTTCAATTAATGTATGCTTAGACAAGTCTTTTTATTAACTGCATTGGTTAGCTATGCCAAATTATAGGCTTTGAGAACTCAATTACATTTCAGCTTAAGCTTCAAGAGCCGAGTTATGATTATCCTCGTGTTTGTCAATAATTGATGCGTAAATTAAACTTAATTTCACTCTCCAAACCACAACTGACACATGAGAATTGTACTATTATAATCGCCAAATGATTATTAAGACTTTATGCGTATTCAATGTCCCACATGCACTAAGCATCTGACAATTCAAAGATAAAACATATAATCAAAGATGGATCTGTCACAATCTAGATTATTATTATCATTATCATCAAGCATGCTGGGCCTCGATTTCTTGATCGAGAGTAGTTGGTGAAGACTCACTATTCACGCGCATGACAAGGAAGTCAAATAACAAATAGAGAGTTCAAATGTTTGGTGGTGCTTGCTTGGGGACTCCGATTTCTCCCTTCTCACCTCTAGAAAAGAGGGGAATCTATAAGATGCTCGTGATTTTCTCGGCGTCGTAATTTGACGATTCTGGTGGGAAACTGTAGTGGCGTCAGATGGAAACACAAATCCCGAAAGCGCCATGCATGGAAAGGGACGGGGAAACATTTATTTCCACGACCCCACGCGCTTGCTTAACCCACGATTCTTTAGGGTTCGTCGCCTTCTCTGTCAAGTTTATCTTGGAGATTAGACTGTAGAGTCTCTCTCTCCCCCCCCTCTCTCTCTCTCTCTCTCTCTCTCTCGTGGGTTCCAATCATGGAATGGAGGTCGTCGGTCAACGCTCGAGCTCATTGGTGACGTGGGTATTTTGGCACTTTGCCAAGTGAAAAAACCTCCACGCGTTAATTTTTAACTTATTGCAGCTAATTCATTCAAAGTTGTTATTCTTTTGGCTGATCCAGCGTGGTGCCCACCATTCACAATGGAAAAGGACGCCAGTTCTAGGAGAAGGTCTCTTCAGCGTTGCATCTCTCATCAATATTCAGATGATAAAGTGTGGTAATTGTCCTCTTCTTCACGTTAGGAATGTTTGGTTGGCGTCAATTCTTGTAATAACCAATAAAAAAAGGCTTTTCATAACTAATGGCGTGCACTAACATGGTTGCACATGTAATAATTTGGTCGGATTTAATACTGCTTCAAATACTGGTGCATTATTAAAATAATTATCAATTAAATAAATACTGAATAAATCTCGTCAAAAATTTTATTGAGAGACCGCATCATTTCATTCTCTAGAGTTTTTTTTGTTTATTGCTTTATATAAAGTACTTTAGGTTTGGCGATAATATGAATTTTGAAAACACATTAGGGACCCACAGGCATTGGTCTAATAAGTAATGCCGGTGACATTATCCGAGAAAAGGTACGATGACGTCCGCTCGCACATGTTTTCCCTTTTTATTAAGCACCTCGCACGTGTCGGGTTGGCTTCCGTGGGCACTTTGACGTCATCTGCGTTACATATTGACTCCGTCGCTTGGGGTACCCAGTGGCATTGACGTCATCGGCATTACCTATGAAATATCGCTTGTGGGGCCCACTGACATTGACGTCATCTGCATAACAATATCGCCTCCATCAGCTCGGCACCGCCAAAACGCCTTTGTAGATTTGTCGTCTTTTACGGATATATTTATTTTTACCGTCTTGCTATGGAGAGTTTCATTTGGCCAGCTAATTTAGTCATCGCTTAATCATCAAATAAAAGTAATTAACTTTATAAAGTAAATTGGCTAAGTTCTTTTAGAACCAAAATCAACATAGTTTGGCTAATTGTAGAAAGTATAGAGTTGAGCTGATATGTTCAAAATTTTATTAGCTCTTTTGTTTATTATACTAATAAAAATGTGGCACAATTTACTTTGTAATATTGGGATTTTTTTGGACCAAGCAAAATAAAATAAAAAGAAGATTTGACCCAGTCAACAAAGGGACACTCACCTCCTTTTTAAGAGAGAGCTCGGCAGAACAATGGGCAAAGAAAAGGGAAAGAAGAGAGAGAAGAAGAAGAAGAAAGCAAGAAGAGGATACTTGCTACGGACACCTCACCAAGCCGGATTTTATTTTTATAAGTTTTACCAAGCTTTCTTTCAAAAGTAATTTGAAGATTTTGTCAATAGAATTATAAAAAAAATCATAAAGATATTGTAATTGTGTTAATTCAATCATAATTTTTTTTTACCAATTCAATTTTAAACATTTTGTATTTATACCAATTCAATCCATCCAACTAATTTTAGTTGGTTGGCATTGATGTGGTGCCGCCAGTGCTAAAGTGGCTTTTTAAAAATAATTTTTTTAATATATATTTTTTATATTTTTATAAATTTTCTTATTTTCTTTTCTTTATTTTTTTCCTTTCTCTTTTCTCTTCCCCTTCCCCTACCTTAAGCGATAGCAAGGGTCGCCGATTGACCCTTGGTAGCCACAGTAAGGGGCTGCGATGCCCTCATCGGCGGTGGGCATCATAGCCCTCACCTAGTCCGAGCGATGGTCGTGGTGTCCTTGCTTGGCCAAATTTGGCGAGGGCCTCGAGCACCGGTCCAGTAGGCGACCCTCATCGGCACTAAGGGTAGGGAAAGGGGAAGGAAAAAAATAAAATAAAATAAAACCGAAAAATATAAATTATAAAAATATAATTTTAAAAATGTTACATTAGCGTTTTTTTTTTTTTGTCGGTATGTTACATTAGCGTTGATTGGCTAAAATTGATTGGATGAATTGAATTAACACAAATGTAAAAGGTTTATGATTAAATCAACAAACGAAAAATTTAAGATTAAATTGGCACAATTATAATAGGTTTATGACTTTTTGGTAATTTCCCCAGATTTCATTCATTAACACAAGAATCATGAAAGAAGATAGTGGAATGGCCATATGAAATTATGAAGGTTGAGTGAAATGGAAGTTTTTACGTGCCAATGCACATTAACTTATCGTAATAAAATCCTTTACCAAAAAAAACTTATCGTAATAAAGGGTTCACAGAGCCCCAACTACATGGGCTTGGCCTGAAGTGAATCGAAGAATCATAGCTCAAGGCCTTCTTCTCCTTAGGTGTTACCTTGGTGTCTCCATCGCTAGGCCCGTCGAGTCTAGAGAAAAAGAATGACCTAAATGGATTCCTTGCAATTTTATTATTTTCTTGACATCAGTATTTGCTATCTCCATCACATGATTTCCCAAGAAATCGAGCTTTTTTCTTGTCCTGTAAAATCGGGTTCACTTGTAATTTCTTAAAGAAAAAATGATATAAATGGTACCTAAACATTGGAATTAATGATTAAAATGTCAGGAAATGATCTTTCCCCCAACGGTTTAGTTCCTAATGGAGTTTCAAAGATGGGTTACATGTCTCATGCTTATGGCATGATGGACGATGCTATTGCCAAAGGCTACATTCTTGACAATTTTATTTTCAATCCATTGGTTGATGGCTTTTGTAAATTTGATAGCGCAAATGAGATTATAGAGAGAATGTGCAGTCATGGTGTTTTTCCTGATGAGATCACATAAAACTCTTTGTTGAATAGCCTATACAAGGAATTAAAGCATGAACATGTGACGGAAACATTCGAGCTAGCATTGTTTATTACAATATTCTGATTGAGAGCTTATGCAAGGCTCGCAGAGCGAAGGAAGCATAGAATTTGGTCGATGGGAATAAAGGGGATTACGCCAGATATTGTGAGTTCTGGCACACTGGTAATGGGCTTTGAGATCATGGGGAGCTGGATAAAGCCAACAATTTTTTTCAGGAAAGTGGAGGAGCACTATCAGGTTTCTCACACGACAGCAACATATAGTCGATCAATGCTTTTCTGGGAAATCTAAGTATCGATCTAGCAGCGAAGCTCTTTCACGGGATGAGTGTCAAAGGTTGCCTGCCCGACAGTTAACACATGTTGCGTGATGATTGATGGATTCTTTAAAGCGGGGATGTCGACTCGGGACACAAACTTCTACTTGAATAAATTGCCTCGGTGCGAAGCATAGGGTTCATGAGGCTGTTGGTCATTCACCTTATGGCTCACAAAGGTATTGTTCCTGAGGTAGGGAACACTATTTTTTCAGGCTGACAAAAGGGAGGTGACCGCGCCTAAGATTGCTGTGGAATACGTGTTGAAGAAAAGCCATATTACTTATTATTCTTATGAACTTCTCCTGAGGGTGTTCGGTATAAAAAGATGCTAAAGAAGATGCTTCCAAGTAAGTGCTCAAGTGGTCTGAAGAAGATGTCCTTGCCAGTTCATACATCGATATCTTGAAAGCACATCACAGTTATCCATTTTGCATAATTTTAAATTCCAGATCTTCCGAAGCTTCAATTGTTTTTGCCTTGTACGATAAGGTTTACTAGCATATTGACAAAGAAGACATTCAACAGGATTGTACGAGGATGTGGTGACTACCCAATATTATGGCCAACTACATGGGCACTCATGCGTACTCTGTCATAGGCTGGTCTTTTCTTTGTTGACAGAATTCCTAACATGTCAGCAAGCTGATCCACTGAGAGTGCTGGGTAAATTGTTTCCTTCGGATCGAGTTCATCTTCACCAGACTACTGAGGCAATTCGATAAGACAGCCCCCCACGCCACCCCACCCTGTGCGAGGAATAACCCGGCATCACCATCGCCTGGGCCGCTGCGATCCAACTGGCACAAGCAGATCATTGGCCATTGTATCGCATTTTCCTTACCCACTACTCTTGGCCTCCTCATATTCATCTTCCTTGCAATACCCGCCACAATGCTGCCGGAGTTCCAGCTCAACGGGCTCTTCCCTTTCATCCCTCAACATCTCCACCTCCCGCGTCACGGCCCAATGATACATCGCTCTCTCAGTCAAGAACCCAAACTCTTCGCCGTCAAGTACACTCACCTGAAGCTTCTCGAGTTTCCAAGGCCAACTTGCTCTCTTTCATCCCTCACTTGTTCCCGCCTTCACTCAGGGCCCCAGCAACGTGACCACGGTTCACGCCGAGGCCCTATCAACCCTGGTGATCCTCAATGACTTGGGTGTGAAGGGCCTGGTGAGCACGTTGAAGGGCCCAGAGGTGACCAGCGACATAGTGGCCGAAGCCAAGCGGAGGCTGCAGTTGGGTCCGTGGTGGGTGCTCGTGTTCAACATGTGCTTCTCATGCATGAACGTGACCTTCACGGCTCCAACCAACGGAAGGGTGGTGGCGATTGGATGATCCTCGGAGGCACCCTGAGCGGCATTCGCGACAATCACTCTACTCTGGTATGAAAACTTCCAAGCACGTGAGTTCTTATCCTTAATGAAGCACATTAATTTATGATTAAGTGGTCCAAACAATTTGCGGTTATGATATATAGTGAGTGCTTCTGTAGCATTAAACTCTTAAATTAAGTAATTTTTCTGTGGTTTTATCCAACACTTTTGCATTACCAGAAATCATCTTGACTTGTTTATTTTGTTAATATAAACAAGGTTTAATTCTCATGATCTCGTGTTTCTGTGTCATTTTTTCCAGATTCTGGAGACTCTTCTAGCTTCTACAGTCTAGGCATCCATTAGAGCGTTCTTTCCTAGTTTTTTATTTTGGCAAATACATCAAATTTTTTTGTTGATCTATGTATACTTCTTTGTTAAAGTTGTAGTCTCTCAATATTGAACTTTTGAGTTACTGTCAAAGAAATAGGTTGTACTTTACATGTCATTAATTTGTGAGGTTTTGCAAGTTTTCCTCTTAACTTGGTTTCCAATCATGCATTGCATTGGCATGCAATCTCAAAGTTCGTATTGCTTTTTTGGTTGTAAAGGAGGCAATAGAGTCGGCTTTAAAGAATTGACTGAGTAGTTAAATACCTCAATTTAAATGGCAAAATTCATATTCAGATTATGGCATTTTTTCACTCAAAACAATCTTGGAATTCATGCATATCACGCTATGGTGAAGCCTTGTCCGATATACATGGACATGATCTCTTATGTGCATTCGTGAAAGATTAGTCGAGCGAAAAAATGCTTAATAAAGTGTAGATACCTAAGTTAAGAAGTCCATTTGCTCCTTTGAAGCTAGACCAAGACCGAGCTTGGAGTTAGGTGGCTTTGTCAAAAGGGACTGAAAATAGAAGATCGTTGACTCAATTAGTCGGAGTGATTCTCCTCCGAGCACTACTCTTGTCTGGAGTCTCAACATCCTCTCTCCATCTGTTATTGAAAATTTAGCAAAAAAGGACCAAGACTGTAACATTTCCAATATCTGGCATATGCATTTTAAGTTTTTTTTTTTATTTTTACCTACGATAGGAGTATTAGCAGATCCCTATTACATTGACCCTTCGTGCTAGTGTTAACTAGAGAACATTCGGCTCCATCTTCTAAATGCAATCCCCTGCTCACTAATGTCTACTGCTAAGACTTTCCATCTGAGGTCGTTTTCAAATGGTCATCAACCATGAAGAGTTTCAACTCATTTCTCTCTTGCTGCATCCTCCTGGGGAGTTCCAAGCATAATCCTCTCTTGAGGCTCTTGTTCGGCACTCTAGACTTATCCTTCGTGGGGCCTGGATCTATAAAAATTGGTTGAATTCTAAGGGTTAGGTTCGGTTTTATTCTGTTTCACTTCCCTTCCGCCTGAAGGCTTTAATATGCTACTCCTCGGTTCCATTTCCAAAGCTTCATCTTCATTGAAGACGACCTGCACACGTTCCACATCATGCCATCATGAAATTGCTAATGTGAAAAGAATCGAACATCCGTCAATTATACTATAAGCAATTAAAAGAACATGTAGGAAGCTTTCCCTCTGATCACTGCAAAGTAGTGATCATTAATTTTGCTTTGCAGCTAATTTTCAGTGCACCCGAGACGCATTACTAAACTTGCCATCAGAATCAGAACTCATCATTCACCAATACCAGCTGCCAGCCATCGAGATGGAAAGCCAAAAAAATGCTGAGTGTCATGCTAAATCTCAAAAAACAGAGTACAACAATCTGAAGGGCTCTCACAATTTGTTTGTGCTGCTGGTATGCATAGCAAAATCAGACATGCCCACTCGTCTTTCTTTTGTTTATCTAGATGAGGAAGTCGGTGAGATTAAGTCATGTGTAATTACACAGATTCATTAAACTTCCTGAAAAGAATGTACTCACCTTGCGACCAAACAAGTCAAAGATCTTGACCGCTTTGCTTCGTTTGATCCACTCAGCTTCCTCGATCTCCTCTTTCTTCTTTTCCAAGAGCTCCTCCTCCTCTGAGGATGTGAACAATTCAGACAGGGCCTCAAGTAACCGAGTAAATCTTTCAACTCATCAAGATCCCTTAACACGAAAATACCTCCTTTGATAACCAGCTGTTGCCCTCCATTTCGATAAACAAATCATTCATAAACTAATTGTCCATTTCACCGTGGATATCCAAGCTCTTCCTACAAATAAAACAAGTCCATATGCGTAGATGTTTGTTGACACCTAAATTTTGACGATTTAGTTTATTTATTTATTACATAGGAAATTAGGGGTTAATTTTATTAATTGCATAGCATATAGATTTATATTTGCATTTATTTTGTTATTGGCATTTTATTGGACCAGTGTGAACGGGTTCAAATTAGTTGGACTAAGCCCACAGAGCGAGCTGGTTGGCCCCAAGCTGTGTTTTTAATTATCTCGTGAAAAATAAAAATTTTGAAATTTTTCCGGGATATGAATATTTTGGATAAGAGCACATGTGTGAAAAATATTGCGATTTATCTTTGCGAGATTTGGATTTCGAGAAAATATTCATCGTAATCTTAAATCTTTATCAATAGTGATCGATTGGTGAAAATGTATCGCGGATGTAGATTTGAAGGGGAAATCGAAAGCTTATCTCTTACCCCCTATAAAAGCAACCGTGTACGATGACCAGAAGGGGGCTTCTCTGGAGAAAAAATTCAGAAAAAAAAAAAAAGAGAAAGGAAAGGGGGAAAGAAAAGAAGTGACGTGACAAAAAAAAAAAGGAAAAGAAAAGCCCCCACGCGACCATTCATCTTCCCGGGGGGTCTTCGCCGGCGTGATCGCCATCCACTCCCTCCAGCGTCCGACCGTGCCGTCCCCGCTCGCCCGCGCTAGCATCCAGGAACCGACGCCTGCAGCGCCCCCGAAACCGGCGCCCCTCCTCCGTCCAGATCTGCTCAGCGCTTCTGCTCGAGCTTGAAACCGGTCGCTGCACCCCCTTAATCGAGCGACCAACTGAGCCGCTTCCACCGCGCCAAATCTAGACGCCGACGGCCAGCAGTACCACCAGATCCCGACGCCGGCGGATCTGAACCGTCGGCAAGCATCCGCGTTTGCGCCCGTCCCTTTTCGATAGGGGCAATTTGTATGTCCGTTCCTTTTCGATAGGGGCAATCCAATGACACCCATTGCTGAGACAGTCCCTTCGTGGGACAATTCCTTGATTGAATGTTTGAAATCATGTTTTTCATACTTATGAGAGCATGTTTTGTCTATTTGAAGTCACAAAAGCTTTTCATGCTTAATGTTGTTGAACTCTTTTGAAAAGAGAATTTTTACATTGATTTAGCTCACCAATTTCATGTGAAGATTTGTCAAGATAGACAACTCAATGGAGTGACTTCAATGCTTAAGAATGCTGAATGAGACGTATCGGGATGATGAAAGGCAAGCCTTATCCTATACACAGTCCCATACTTATACACTTGATACACTTGTGAGATGAGTGTAGGAAGTTCCATATCCGCAAGGTAAAGAGTTCTCTCGCAAAAGGTACGATAACCAAAATGATGATGGGGCAATTCATTTCTCTATCCTAAACACAACAGGTGATCCATTGCTTAACCACTTTGAGCCTTATACACTTGTGAAGATTTTTTTCAAATTACCCCTGTCAAGAACCACCCCACATCGGGGCAAATTGGAGGGTAAGACAGCACCATAAAGTGAAGAAAATGGATTGAAATTTTCTTGCTTTCACTTGCATCAATTTTCAAGTCGTGCTATTACATTGAATTCATATGGTAATTTAAGTGCCTTAGGATGACAAAGAGCATTTCTTTCTCTATCCTACATACTTATATCCTTTGCATAGCCCACTCAATCCTACAATTTCATTTCTTTAAACCCAGTTGATGATCATCCCCCACACCGGGGCAAGGCAAAAGGCAGATGAAGACCCTTGAAAGTTTGAGTGTCATTCAAAGTGTAATTGATTGACGCATGCATCGAAATCAAAATAGAACTACGGGGTATGAAAAAGCAAGTGCTCGATAAAAGCAAGGCCAATGCCCATGAAAAAAAAAGTGAAGAAAAAATGAACAAGAACTAGGGGCATGAAAAAGCGGTGTGCCTAGTAAAAGCAAGGCCAATGCCTATAAATGAAAAAAAAAATGAAAAAAAGAGAGTCAAGATAGATGACTGTCAATTGCTAGAATTAAATCCCAATGGAGTAATACTCAAAGAGCTCAAATGTTGAGTTTTTACAATCAATGGGGCAATTCATGAAGACAATCCCTGATGGTGAAAAAGAAAACTGGTGGCAATGCCAAGATGATCATCAACTCTCACCCTTAACACATATTTTGAGCCTAATGATCGTTTCATTTCTCAACCCATGAACCCAGCTTATGTTACGTCCCTTGTAAAGTCTCTTCTAATTAGGGCACTTGAATTAGCGTATAAATTCACATGTCATAAGCATCGCTCGAAGGAGTGCGAGCAAGATTATTTCTTTCTCATTTTGCAGGGTTCTTGACTTGTAAACCCGGAGATGATTAAAGAGTTGTTCTTTCAATAGCCTTGACTCAAAGAATCCCTTTGTTAAGCCGTTGACCGAGCCCACATTATGGTCCCTATTAAAGACCTCTCAGATTGGTAAGGTCGTACCGCTTACGAGAAAACTCGGACCCTTGTTAGTATGATGACAGTGAGATGGAGTGATTCTCATAAAATAGCCTCTAAATGAGAGTGAGTGAAAGTCCTTTCTAACTCGAAGGTCTCTCATTTGGTATTCTTAGGAAATCCATGTCATGAGTGAAGATTGTCTTGAATGATAATTCTCTCCAGTGGAAATTTGGGTGATGCAAAGGTCATTATGCATGAACCTCGATTGAGTTGATGAAAATCTCATTGAATTTTGAAATATGCATTCTAGAGTAGCTCGGTTGTCTATCTCTTTGATGAATGCATATAAGTTTTTGCTCTAAATCATGTCTGATAGGTAATTCAAGTTCCTTTCAGAATGTTTCATGATATTAGGGGATGAGAAACCTCCATCATGAGGTGAAAGACCTCCACAGGATATCTAAATTCCAAAAGACGTATCCCTAAGAATTAGAGATATCACCAAGTAAGTATATCTCTACCATACTCTAAAATACTTGTCATTGTGCAGGTATTCTCTCTCAAGTGCATCGACACTTGACTTGGTCAAGCTATCCAGTTATATCGACCTGGCGTGCTTTCGTAGCCCAGAGTCCTTTACACCGATATTCAATGGAGTTGTCCCCTAAAGATTTTTCCTCCAGATTCAATCTGATTAAGGCGACCGAAGAATGGTTCGGGTCCTGGTTGGATGATTTCTGTCGCAAGGTTGGGCGACCGAAGAATGGTTTGGGTCCTAGCCAAGCAAAACCTCAATCTAGGCGACCGTAGAATGGTACGGGTCCTAGACAACATTTATTGCTCTAACAGCAACCGTAGAATGGTACGGGTCCCGAAAAGCAATTTCCTCATTCAGCGACCATAGAATGGTACGGGTCCTGGAAAATAATTTTCTTCGTTGAGGCGACCGTAGAATGGTACGGGTCTTTGACAACACCTATTCCTTATTTAGGTGACCGTAGAATGGTACGGGTCCTGGAAAATGAATCCTGTTTAGGCGGCCAGAGAATGGTACGGGTCCTAGACAAAACCTTTCATTGTACTAAGCGACCGTAGAATGGTACGGGTCCTGGAAAGCGCCCTTACAAAACATTTCTGCTGTCTTCAAGGGCGACCGTAGAATGGTACGGGTCCTAGGAAAGCATTTCCTTACAAAACATTTCTGCGCCGTCATCAAGCGACCGTAGAATGGTACGGGTCCTGGGAAAGCAGTTCTTTACAAAACATTTCTGCCATATTGGGCGACCGTAGAATGGTACGGGTCCTGAGAAAGCAGCTCTTTTCTGCCATACTGGGCGACCGTAGAATGGTACGGGTCCTAGGAAGCAGTCTCTTCACAAAGTCATGTTACTATTCTAGGCGACCGTAGAATGGTACGGGTCCTGGACAAGTAACACCCACTACCTTGAATTACTCTATCCTCCTCGAAGGTAAGTTATTTCAGGTAGGTTCATCTATCATTTGCATTAGCATTTCCATGCATCATATAAGTTGCATTAAAAATGGAATTTATGTTCCAACAAAAATATCATCCATTGCATACACATAACCAAAATTTAGGTCTCAAATTATCTTTGAAGGCAACCTCTTCGAGCTCACCTTCAAAGATGGGCAATGCTGATACCTAAATTTTGACGATTTAGTTTATTTATTTATTACATAGGAAATTAGGGGTTAATTTTATTAATTGCATAGCATATAGATTTATATTTGCATTTATTTTGTTATTGGCATTTTATTGGACCGGTGCGAACGGGTTCAAATTAGTTGGACTAAGCCCACAGAGCGAGCTGGTTGGCCCAAGCCCATGTTTTTAATTATCTCGTGAAAAATAAAAATTTTGAAATTTTTCCGGGATATGAATATTTTGGATAAGAGCACATGTGTGAAAAAATATTGCGATTTATCTTTGCGAGATTTGGATTTCGAGAAAATATTCATCGTAATCTTAAATCTTTATCAATAGTGATCGGTTGGTGAAAATGTATCGCGGATGTAGATTTGAAGGGAAATCGAAAGCTTATCTCTTACCCCTATAAAAGCAACCGTGTACGATGACCGAAGGGGGCTTCTCGGAGAAAAATTCAGAAAAAAAAAAAAAGAGAGAAAGGAAAGGGGGAAAGAAAAGAAGTGACTCGACAAAAAAAAAAAGGAAAAGAAAAGCCCCCCACGCGATCGTTCATCTTCCTCGCGAGGGGGTCTCGCCGCACACCGCCGTCCACTCCCTCCGGCGTCCGACCGTGCCGTCCCCGCCGCCCGCGCTGGCATCCGAGCCCCGACGCCCGCAGCGCCCGAACCGGTGCCCCTCCTCCGTCCGTAGATCGCTCCGCCGCTTCGCTCGAGCTTGAAACCGGTCGTTGCACCCCCTTAATCGAGCGACCAACTGAGCCGCTTCCACCGCTCCAAATCTGGACGCCGACGGCCAGCTGTACCACCAGATCCCGATGCTGGCGGATCTGAACCGTCGGCAAGCATCCGCGTTTGCGCCCGTCCCCGACGCCCGCTTGAGCAGATCCCGAATCCTTTCTCTCCGAGCGACGACCGCCCTACTCCGACCACGATCCGCCCAACCCGCCCGAAGGCTCGCCGCGCCTCCGTCTCGCTACCCCGCGTTTGCCGCCGCCCGATCTGCCCGTTGCAACAACCCGCGACGCCAGCCCCACGCCGGTCGCTGCGCCTCCTCGGCTTGCAAAGAACTCGCGACGACGACGCCACAAGAGCTCTCAACCGCAAGCCGGCCGTCGCCACTCTTGCCCTCTCGCCCGAGCATCGACGCCACTACAGCCCGCACCCGAGGTCCTCCAACCGCGACGCCCCTCACCGATACCCCCGCGCCGGAGCTCCGACGACTCCGCCCGCCTCCAGCCCTAGCCGACCCGCGACGCCAGCCCGCGCCGATCCCCGAAGCTCCTGTTCTTTGTTCCGCCGTCGCGCCGCTCCGAGCCTCGCCGGAACCCTAGCCGGCGATCTCCCGCTGACCGGCCACCGGATTTATTTTTCTTTTTCTTTTTCAAAAAAAAAAAAGAGAAAAAACAAAAGAAAATTTAGGTATTTTCTTTATCTTATTTTTGTTTTATTTTTTTGCTATTTTATTTTATCTTTTTAGTGTAATTATTCATTTAATGTGAAATTGAAATTCCATGATATGAAATTGCCTTGAAATTAGTGATTGTCACCCGATTTTCAAGCTCGAAATCCGACTCGCAATTACTTAAAAAATTGCCAATCCGATCTCCCGCTCGAGACTCGATTCGTGATTTATATGAAATTGGCCAACCCGATCTCATGCGCGAGATATGGTTCGTCGATTTGGGTATCAATATGACTTGATTTGCTGTGGTGTTACTTAAATTAGTTTTCTTTTATAAAAATCAAAAATGTAGTTTTAGGGTTTGCATGCTCATAATAGGTATTTTATTTCGAATTTTCAAAAAAAAAAAAATCAAATCAATTAATTTAGGTTGCTAGTTTTCTTTAAAACTTGGATTGTATGTTTAATTATTTGGCAATTATTAATTTCGAAATTAAAAAAAAGTGAAAAAGGGAAAAACACAAAAAAAAAAAAAAAGTCATTATGCATATGTCATGTAGAATTAGGGCATTCTTTGCACGTCATTGCATGTTAAGATTGCATGTTATAGGTTTAGATAATTTCTCCTAAATAGATTGCATGCTTATTAGGAAAATAAAAATCATGTGCACGTCATATAGGATTAGTTACATACAATGCACGTCATTTAGTGATTTTTGTTAGATGCATTTAATTAGAAATTGCCCGTCGTTAGAATTAGGTCATTAGATTAATTTAGATTGCATATTTAAGTGTTGCATTTCTTTAATTTCGAATCTCATGGAAAATAAAAAAATTATTTAGAATAAATCATCTCATGCTTAGGATAGACTACATGCTTAGTTATGTCATATTGCTTAGGTCATATAGCTAAGTCATGTTGACATGTCATATCATTTCATGTTAAATTAGTGGCATGCATAGCATAAAGCATGATTCTCATTAATTAAGTGAAAACAAAAAAGAAATTGCGTGTTAATTAGAAATCATATCTAGGATTGTTGATGTGAATTCTGATCTAACAATGCAGATGCTTTCGTTGCTATGAGGTAAGTCCTGCAATTTATTCATTGCTTTCTTGGATGTTAAATTGGTGGTTTGCGCACCCGTATGATAACCTTACATGTTAAGAAAATAGATTTAAAATCAATTCAAGTTGCCTGCAAAAACATTTTTGAAATTAAAAGAATGGTACCGGAAGGGCATTAGAGAAATCTAGTGTAACCAAGTCCCCGTACCCATAATCTCTGGTTCGTAGGAGTAAAGTAAATCTCCCATTACTTTACTTGGGTTTCTAATCGACCCACCAAAAATAGATTAGTGGCGACTCTTGATTAAAAAACTGCATGTTAAGAACTTGAACCGAAAGTCGCGAATTGGTATGGGCTTGGGAGAGCCCGAGTTAAGTTTAGGCTTAACAATCCATTAGCTAACCCTAGGAGGTCCACACCTGAAAAAATTGGTCGTGACAATGTTCCATAAGATATTCGATTTGAGAAATCAAAAAGTGAGAATCCCAATTGACAATAACACTATACGATCCGCAAGTGACTGAAAAAAGGCGCACAAAACGCAAGAAAGATGAGAGATTTACGTCGAGGTACCCTTCGGCGTTGGTGGGTCGAGCAAGGTCGCAACAGGGGACAGGCCCTGAGATTTCGTCCTTTGTGCAAGTCCAGACCCAACTCTGCGGTTGCGCAGCTCAAAACGCCCTTCACCAGCCGGGGCCACCGCCCGGGCGATTCCATCGCTTCCGCAATTTCAAAGACAATCAAAGCTGGACTCCATGAAAGGTCAAAGTAGATTCCTTTTCCTTTTTTTTTGGGTCAAAAAAGGAGCTTCCTTTTCACTTGGCTCTTTCTTGGAAGGGCGAGGAAAGGGCCGTCAGACTCCATACGACGTTGAAGGCGTGGTTGTGACACGGCCCAAAGATGAGCATGATCCAAGAACGTCTAAGTGACAAGGCTGTGTCCCATGCAAGGGCCAGCCCACGAGTTGCCCATGAATGATTTGTGAATGACCATGATCCCATGTGCAACGCGGGACAAGCCTGTGACCGTTCAGCTCCTTGGTGTCAAGCAGCCTGCCATTTCTTTTGACACACGCTCTATGGGTCTCCCCTAGGCCTAGGGCTATCAAGTAGCCTAATGTACAGACTTGTAATGATGGTGTAGATTCAAATACCACGGTTGGATCGGAGAGAGAATCAACGGTCGAGATTAGAACCGAACTTGTATAAATAGGGGACCCTCTCCCTCATTCTATTCAGCTTGATCACAAGTAAATACACTACCCTCCTTTACTCCATACAATTCCTTGTGTTCAAGTGTGTGCATGTAAGGTTGACTTGGGAGAAATCTTAAGGCCGCCCGGGTGTAAGATCATTCGTAATCAATCGACCCATGACACTTGCCTCTCACTCGCTCACATTTCTGCAAGTGAATGTTGGATAAAAGTACAGATTGGCCCCATATATTTTCATAATTTTGTCAATTCTATCCCTATGATTCACCCGGTGGAGTGTATTTGCAAAAGTAATTGAGGTATTTTTTCTCACTGAGGGCAAAAAAATAGAAAGCAATGTCCTTGCGCTTAAATAACCCAATAAAAACCAATGTTAGTTTAGGTTTTGTTTATGTAAGAATTAGATTTGCATAATTTAGAATTTTTTATTAAGCTTTATGAATTTTTTAGGAGAAATTAAATTAATGTCTTTGAATATTGCCTTAGCTAGGCGTCTTTTGGAAAACTCACTGAGGGCAGAATGTTTGTCTTTTGTTTAAAATAAAGGGAGCTTCTGAAAAACCTTCTACTATTTCAGACAGTTAAAAGGGGGAATGATGGCAAGAAGAGCTCACGTTACATAATGTGGAAGTCGATCCTATTTTGTCCAAAAACCTTGATGCAAAATTTGACATGAAGCTGAATTAGAAGACATGACATTACATGAATAATTTTGAGCCGTCCTTGATGGCCACGTCTATTGAAAAAAGGCATGTTATCACAGAGCTCCGTGTGGAGGTCGCGGTGCGGCAGGCAACAGTCGCCGGCGACCGTGTGTGTTTGGCCACCAGATCTGCGACTCGTGGAACCTCCGCCGACGATCGCCTAGGTCGCAGCATCCCTCTATGCCCAGAGAAGATGAACAATGCTCATACAAGGGCACGCACCCGGAAAATCAAAAAAATTGTGAGGACAATTTTGGAAAAATAAGAAATGAACAGTGCGGGGCGTGGGCATATGCCGAAAAAGCAAAAAGCCCAAGGCAGGTCTTCGGCTTCACAAGGCTGGCATTTGGAGAATGGAGGCTAAAAAATTTTTGCCAAACGGGCTGGCATTTGCCCAAGAATCTTTAGGCCTCCAAAGAGCTTTGGGAAGTGGTTCCCAAACGGAACCTGTAGATGAGGCGCGCATCGCAGCGAGCCACTGTTAGGCTCGCATGTCACCTCGTTCATGAGTTACTTGGGTATTTCATGGGCCGGAGGTTCCTATATTTGTTCTTTGGACAAGCTTTCTCATCATTAAGAAAGAAATGATCTGGCAAAATCTTTGCAAAGAAGTGCAAAATGAAGGCATTGCTGATCCAAACTTACTGTCTAGAAGCGAGGCTTCACTTGAAGCCCATTGGGCCAGGCCACAATGGGATCGAATTTGCGAACCAGCAGGTTTTTCAAAGCTTCTCTCTCTCGCTGAAGTCGTATTTCATCGCTCGCGAGAGCTTTCCAACTCGAGCATGGCGGATCGTTATTCCCCAAACGCAATGCCGGACTTCGTACCGGATGCTTCCGTGGAAGTTACTGTCACCGAAAGTGTCAAGGACTCGCTCTCGAAGCTGAAAATCAACTTCGGGTAGACCCAGAGGGAGGGCTCGGATGGCGAGCGAGCGCACTCAGTTTGCGATCACTTGGAGAAGAAGAAGAAGAGGAGTCGCGGGGTTCCTACGGCGAAAAAGTGCGAGGGCAACTGCCCCTTCCGAGTGAAGAGGAAAGAAGAGCGACGAGCTATGTCTGAGAAACACGAGGCGAAGAAGAAAAGGATGCAAGGGAAGTTAGGATTTTCATCTTTTGTGAAACCGATTTCAAAAATCAATCTAGTTGGTATAGTTCCCAAGTGATTGTTCACTTAGAATTGGAAACCGAACCGGTTCCCACCGGTTCTAAAATTTTGGAAATGGGAACTAGACCTGTTCTCAGGACAATCTGGTCTAGTTCTCGAGTAAAATTGGTCCGGTGCAATACCCCTATTGGATATGATCAACCCGCTATACTATGACACGTATAATGACAAAGGACCCTAGGGCATAGTCCTTTTGTGAGAGTTTATGATTAACAATTCAAACCTTCTCCTACTTCATATGATAGCACTTTATGTTTTACTATAAATCCATTCCATGGGGCGTACCACGTATGGGAGATTGATTATTGGTTAGATTACATGTGGGCTTAGTGTAGAGCTGATGATTTAACAAAGTGCAATTATTTTCACGAAAGGCTGCAATTTGTTAGTCGCATCAATTTCTTGGACGAACCGTCCATTTGTTCATCTAGTTTGTTAAAAAGTGTCTAAATGCTAATTTTTTTTTTCATCACCCCAGTTTCAAAAAATACCTAATTATTGATAAAATATTTACAGGACACTCATATTGACTATAGCCTCTTATGATAAAAGCTGGAGCTTCCCACCAAAGGAGCTTCTTACTCAGTTCTTAAGCGCTCGCCAATTAAAATTTCATCGACAACATAACAAAGTAAGCAAACAGCCACGTCTAACTTAAAACCCTATGTGAAAGCAACTCTAATTAGAACCTCGCAGTGGCTGGAAGATGCTTGCTAGAGAAACCAAAAGTGTCTCAGGTCTTTAAGGACGAGGAGAGGAAAGCCTATTTAATCTTAAATTTTTGTGTGAAATTTTAATTTAGTTTTATCGACCAATTTCCACAGGGAATCACTAATGTGGTGGTGTGCCTATTAAGGATGGCCGGGACGATTGGACTAGCACGTTATTGTAAGACTCATCTGTTTACATTTTAGATGGACGAGGCTGTAGCTTGTTCCAAGGTTGGCTTACATGGAAGATGAATAGCAGTGGATGCCTATACAAATTTACTGATAAGCGGGCGAGTCGATGAAGAAGGATGAACTAGTGATGAGTAGGATCACCAAAATGAGAACGTGACCTTAACTCCGCAGACTAGTCATTAACAAGAACTTTATGTGATAAGAGCTCTAAGATGTGATGGACAAACCTATTTACATACCTAAGAAGAAGATAGTTGATAGTCATCATAAGTCATACTTGGTTTAGCACTATTCAAGTTTTTTTCCTCGAGGTCGTTATAATCCTCAATTATGTGCATTTACTGATTGCCTTTTCCTTTTCAAACAAGCGCGTCCTATCTTTTTTAGCAATGACAAAGAACGCAAAAAATTTGTTGTAAAGATTAATGCAAAAACCAACAGATCTTACAATTGCATCAACACGAGAGGATGAAATCCCTATAGAAATAAACAATAAAGAAGATGAGAGCCGATTGCAAGTAAATCAGTCGAAGAGTCCAATCACTCGTTCAAATGTTTCCCCGGTTTTAGATTACTCACAATCCCACGGGGATTAGCCTCGGGTAATTGCTCGATAAATAAATCACCAAAAAGTTACCTCGCAGCTAGAAACCCCCACATCTCCGCAAAGAAAACACCCGATTGGAAAGCAATGAGTTGTCCTTGTCAGGCACGATATATCGCCGCAAACAAATCTTCTCACTTCTTTTTTACAAGAAAGAAATTCTGGCCAAGTCATTTTGGGTTCTCTTGAAGGCCATGTTGATATCCATATTATTTGAGTCTTAGAAAACTGTGAAAAAAGAAGTTATATAAAGTGTCGATATGTATATTGATTGAGTGCAAAAGTAAATAAGTTATATAAAGTGTCGATATGTATATTGATCAAGTGCAAAAGTATATTCCAAAAGTTTTTAAGTAGGTTTAAAATCGAGTACATAAAATAACAAAAGAGAAAAAAGACAGTTTCTTTTAGGACATCATGTGCGGACATGATTTTAAGGTTGAAAGAAAGAACAAAAAAGAAAAGAAATCCTCCAACCTTTGGATGATTTATCTTTTATCTTTTATCTTTTTTATCGTATTTTCAAAACATTCAACACTTTTGAAATATCCACATATTGACACCTAATATATGTTTTTTTTTTTTTCCATAGAGTTTTCCAAAGGCTCAAATAATATGAATATCGGCATATCCTCCGATTTCTTTGTCATCGCTTTCAAAAGAGCTCGAGATAACCTGGTTAGAATTATGTTTCTTTCTTGTAAAAGCAACAAGAAGATTTCAAAAATCGGAATCTCTACGCACGGAGAGGTCATCTCGACCTAATAAGCACGGGAGAGGGTGATTTTATTAGCAAATCAGGCATCTTCTCCTTCGACAAGGTCTTGACCAATTATGGATACTTTCGGTTTTGGGATAGCGGGCGTGTCGTTCAATCACACGCATCCTCATTAATTAATTTCGTCAAAATGTATGGAGTGACATCGGTCAAAAAAATCTATGGAATGAACTTTCTAAGATGATTAATTTAATATTGACTCAAAGAAAAAGGGGGTCTCTGAAAGTGGCCAAATCTGCTATTCATAAAAGAACACAATACGACGTTTGACTCCACTAATAATGTAAGGTGTGATGGTTCTCTTGGATAGCGCAATAGCCGCACCAAATCGCCAGCTTTCTTGAGTAGTAATTATGTCATTATAACCACTAAATTTAGGAGAAACGACGGATAGGGCCTATCCTTCTCTCTTAAGGAATAAGCCGTCGTGATTGCAATTTCCTGCATCTTTACAGACTTTAGATTGACTCCACTGACAAATGTGAAGTGTGATGGTTCTCTTGGATAGCGCCCACCCAATCGCCAGCTTTCTTGTACCCACTTAAATTAAGGGAACCGTTTGACGAAAAAATATAAAATAAGGGAACCGAAGGGATTAAGCTGTCTTTAACATGATTGGAATTTTCTGCATCTTCACAAATTTTTCTCAACTTCTTTTAGTAGTGTTTTGGTGTTCAAATGGTTTTAACCCTTTTCTCTTTTCGGCAGACGTCGAGATAGGGCGTCACTTTTTGCATCGCTTTTCATGCGACAATCAAGGGAGGACCCTACTATTGAAATTGCCTCGGCGTTGCGCAACTGCAATGTGATCTTACAACCGCAGGCGAGCGACGACTCCAGTCAATTTAATAGCATGACTATCGCATGATGTACTCTTCTCACGTGAATGCAGGGAATTGTAACAATGAAGGTCCACTAGAAAGGAAAATCTAAAAGTCTTTCTAACTTATTTTCTTCTAAAAGTCTTTTTAACTTATTTTCTTTGGCATTCTTCTCAAAGACCCCCAATCCCGAGGCAAAATAAGGGTGATTCGGTCAAGCTCTTATATGAGTAAACTGTTAGAAGATCGGGGCGTGAATGTCGGAAAGTCTTCGGAGGTGATATGACTTGTTTATTATTATGAGAAAGGTACTTAATTTATCAGACCTTGCATTCAAACGGCATCTATTACGTAAAGAGGACAAGCATGTCGGCACGACAGTTCAATACAGCACGCAACTAATTCTTGTTGCTCTCGTGCCACTAAAGAATTACTAGTCTATTTCTTGAAGGCAACTTACCCTTGAGCTGCCGCTTGTCACATATTTGTTGCTTCGGGCGTAAGGAATTGCTGCCAACTTTGTGAATTTCTCAAGATGGACGGGAAGTAATTCCGGAGGATCCAATTCGACACTTTACTTCTCGACCTCAATGGACTTCTTTAGTTTTTTTTTTTTTTTAAAAAGGAAAAACATATGGTATATATATTACCTACCGACTTGAGAACTAATTATTGGCAAATCTGACAAAGGATAAGCATAAGTCCACTCTAGAACTCACAGCTCTGGCCTTTCTTATGGTAAACAGCTGTTTTCATTTTGTTTTTTTTTTTTATCGGATCCTGCAACATGGGTCTGTGTTTCAAGATCAGTTCTCTCGTCCCCGCAAGAACACAGTACGCATAAGATCACAAACACCCTCATATAATAATTTTTCCATTGCAGAGAATTTAAATGGGAGGGTCGTGCCTGGATTGTGATTATGAGATAAGGTTGCAAGGTGTGATGGTGACGAGGACAAACAATCCAATGCACGGATGAGTTACGTAATTGATTAGGCCAAAAGGGACTTTGCTAGCATAATAGTCTTTAGACTACTGTAATTAAAACATATTATTATGAGCCACTATTCTTTAAAAAATAGACCCCGCAACAATTTATAATTATTTGCTATTTGATTTGTTGTGGTCCAAAATAAATTATTATTCTCACAATCAATTAAAAACTGTCGCTCAATCATTTTTTAACTAGAAGTCACGTTCATGCAAAATATGAGTCAGGAAGTAACTATAAAATTATCCACCATTCCCTGTCTACAAATTTTTTTTCCAGACCTGTTCTTACAGATGAAGAACATAGAATCGCTTGGCGAAGGGAAATTGTTTATCTTTAAATATACAGGATGATTTTTATATCAATTTATTATTTTGGAATTTTCTTTTCTTCTTTTTTTCATCTTATAAGAGGGTGGGAGAGGCAACCCATGATAGCAACTCTTCTGGGTATTATGATTTTGATTCAGACTCTACTTAAAAGAAAAGAAATTTTGGACTTCCTTTTTCTTTTTTCCTTTTTTTGGAAAGGGTGAGAGAAACGACCACCGCTAACAACTCCTCCAGGCGTTATGATTATAATTCAAACTCTATTTAAAATAAAAGAAATTTTGGACTTTTCTTTTCTGTTATTTTTGAAAGGGTGACAGAGGCAACGGATGCTAGCGGACTCCTTTAGGCGTTTATCTAAACTCAATTGTATTTAGATAGACATGTTGGTTGCAGGAGAAAAAACACATTTTCTATATTATTTTGTGAAATAAAATTTTAACATGTCATAACCTTATAAAATTAAAAAATTATGATTGAATTGATAAAAATATAGTACATTTAGAATTTTTGGATAATTCTTCCAATTTTTCGGTTGGTTAGAGAAGTTATCAAGTTCAACGAATGTGGTCCTCTATGCTGTCTCGATTGAAAGATTATATGCGGTCTCCATTGAAAGATTATTTACGACGGAATAAGGTGGCCCCGCTTTTGGTGATGACATGCGACGTACATACTGGCATCGGTTTTTGGTTCGTCTCATTCTATCCCTACATTGTTAAAGTTGATCCTTTATAATTACAGCTTTTATAGTGGCTTGTGCGAGGGACTAATCTAGAAAAATTTCTCACTGCGGAAAATTTTCTTCCGAATGATTACGAATAAATCAACCACATTTGCTGAAGTAATTGAGATATTGTTCTCACTGTGGGCACAAAAAAGAGAAAAGGAGGCGATGCTCTTGCCCTTCAAAAAATCCACTAAAGACTATTGCTTGTGTTGGCTTTGTTTATCTAAGGATTAGATCTGCAAGATTTTGGAATTGTTTATAAAGCTTTTTCAATTTAAGAGGGCAAATTGAAATGAAAGTTTTGGAATATTGCCTCAGCTATTCCTCTCTTGGAAAAAACTTAATGGGGGCAGAAACCAAAAATCCCATCACAACGGGACGAACCTGAAAATGCGGCATTAAACGATCAGAGTCGATGGCTACTTTGTTTTGGGGAACCGGCCTGGTTTCGACAGTCCTGCTACTGAGATCCGATCCGATGCGAAGGCCGTGTTCGGCGATGCAAAGGTTGTCGGGGGTGCTGCTTGCTTAGCCGGCCTTCGTACAGCCCGACCGCATTCTATCTGTGGCTGCCCCACCCAAATCGATCGAAAGGCATATAAAAATGCGATTGCGTACGGTTGGCGTATCATCAGAATCTGAAAGCGGAAAACAGAAAAGTCAAGGATAGTGGAAAGCCTTATCGTTAGGTAGCCTTCAACGTCACAACTATCACGAGAAAACGAGAAAATATTGGGTGTTCCGGGACTGTCAAGTCAGCGTGGTCCCGGATCACTCACGCAGCGCCACGTGTATGGGGAGGGACAAAAGAGAGAAAGAGAGAGAGAGTGGGCCCGGTTTCAACTTTGTCCCCTCCCCCATACACGTGGCATCGGTGAGTGGTCCGGGACCACGCTAACGTGGTGGTCCCGGACCACCCAATATTTTCTCCAACTATCACGCTGCTTCAGAGGATCAAGAAAAAAGAACCCAATTCATAGCCAACCCTACAACGAATCCGATAAATCGTTTTCTCTATCCGTAAATGAACGTTAAGCTCTAAAAACTTTAATTAGGGAAAATTTACGCCAGAACTTAATTAACGTGCGAACAATATGAAAAACATAGTGAAAATTTTCTTTAAACTTATTCTCTAAATGCAAATTTCTAAGTCTTTTGATCGTTCCAGCGTTAGCGCAAAACATTTCAGCGCTTTGCCAATTATGTCCATCCGGGCAATTTTGGCTAGAAAGTATTCACGTGGTCGCTTGCAATCTTACATGACATGGCTGACACTTATGGTGGGTATTAATGAGAAGATGATCATGAGGAGGGTAAGCTGGGGTTGTCATTCGGAATTTTGGGTGGGTAATACTTGGAGCAATGAGCATCTTATGACACATTGAGTTCATTTTCTACGCGGAAGCTCCCTTGTTTTCCCTTTTTATTTTAATAGGAGTCTTGTGAAAATATCTCTAAGGGAATAATATTTTCGTTCTTAGTGTCCGTGCTCCATTTATTCTCTTGGGATGGGGCCGAAAGCTTCAAGGGATAATGTTTTTTTTTTGGCCAAACCCAGTCTGCTCGATCCCACATATTACCGACTAAAAATAGCCAAAAATTGCGGGAAACGGAAAGCGACAACTGCACTTGGATGTGCCGACGTTCTCCGTTCCGGCTGCTGTGGTGTCCAAGGCGGTCCATGCTATTGCTGTTGGGTGTCACATTTAGGGGGATCAATTGAGCCCTAAAGCATCGTCTTTTGCCCCCAAAAAAAAAAAAAAAAAAAAAAAAAATTACATGCATGGCATTCATAGTCTGTTGGAAGTAAATATTGCATGTATATGATGAAAATAGAAATGAAAAGGCAAAGTGAGAGATATTAGAGAAAAATCGGGGCTGCACTGGCGGATTGATTAGTAAAAGTGAAGGGTGTGGAAAATGGTGGCGGCTTTCGTCATTAAGGCTAGGACGTCCCTTCCATGTGCTTCCACAGGGTCCAGCCGACAGGAATATTTTGAAATGTCTCTTCCATCCGCATTAAAAATATTGCTATATACCCCACATGCGATCTAATAAACTTCGTTCATTTCCATTCAATCTCCTCTTCAGAAGGCATCGGATGCGTGAGAGCAAGTATACAAGCGCACCGAAACTCTTCCGCGTCAATAATTGGCTAGGTTTTCGCCCTTGAACCCCCCTCTCACGGGCCCGAAAGAGCGAGTTTATACGGATAGTATTTATTAAGCGGAATTGAAAAGGAGGGAAATTGAATACTGTGATCAATTAACTTTTCATGGGCAGCTCGGATGTGACGAGACATGAAGTGTGTAGATGGCTGAATCGAATTTGCGAAAGCCCCTACAGTGCTTTGGCTGCGGTGAAAAACTTGTCAAGAGGCCGCATCCTTCTTTTATTCCCTGTGGTGTTCATTCTTTTTATTTATTTATTTTGGTTTTCATTTAAAATAACTTAGAGTCTTGCCGAAACTAAGATCGAAAAAGTATGATCTTGGAATATAAATTAGGGTTATCTCAACTAATTTACGAGTTTTAGATGTTGGACTTGAAAAAATACATTAGATATTGCAAGAGTGCATTACCATCACCTCATGTGATGTATATACTCAAAAATAGTGGAGGCTTCCTTTGAAAAGGGCGTGGACATCTTTTGATGTAATAAGGAGAAGCTTTCGTTCAAGAACCGTTCATAGACATCGGGAGGAGCCATGAAATAAAGTTAACGAGAAAGAATTGAGACAAGTAAAATTATAAGAATTGATTCAGAGTCCAAGATAACCCTAAAAAGGTAAGGACAAGATGTATTTGTTCGTCGTGGGATAAAAAAATGATTTTTTTCAGCCTAAGGATGGTGCTTGTGGGGCGAGAATCCTTGATGCGCTCTCGTAGCATTATGCGATTGCATCATTTTTTTGGGTCCAAGAATTAGGTTGTTGAATTGGGAAAACAAAAACATTAAATATCACTGAAGTATAATACCATCACCTCATGTGTCATCTATACTCACATCGGTCAAAATTGCAACTTAATTATTAACTCGGGTGGATAAAGTTAAGCAGTGCAAAGATAATGCGGGAAAACCTCATTATTTTCCTCGTTAGGTTTCAGTGCTATCAAGACGGTCTTACTTTCAGTGTTCCAAATACCTAAATACATCAGTAAAAAGTTTTTCCAATTCATATCAGCAATGATTATCAATGCAATTGAGAAACCTCTTTACAAGCTTGTCAAGAAATCGCATTACTCTTTTATTCTATACAGTGCTCTTACTTTTACTTTTGCATGAGATGACTTTAGATCTAAAGAAATGAATTTCACTATAATTTATAATTTTTTGTGATTTTATTTTTTTTTCTCACAAATTCTCAAAGTTATATTTGTGATTTGATCTAGGGTTGAGTCTCTTTTCTCACTGAGGCACGTGGTGGGCCCCCTCGGCTATTTTATTTATTTGCCTGTCAATTGATTTTCCCAGGACTCTCGGTGCTTGCATCGAAACCAAATGGAAGCTGACCGCCCCGCCGTCCCAACCCGCGACGATGACGCTCGAGAACCCTCGACGGCAGCACCTCCGTGGTCCCACCGGTACAAGCTGATCGTCGGCCGCTTTGTCGCATTTGCTATGCCCACTATTCTCGGCCTCCTCATGGTCATCTTCTTGGCGATGCCCGCTGGAATGTTGCCCCAGCACAGGCTTGACCTGGGCTCTTCCCTTTCATCCCTCAACATCTCCATGTCCATCTCCCACAGTAACCTCATCACTGTGGAGTACACTCACATGAAACTCCTCTTGAGTTCAGACGGCCAGCTCACTCTCTCTCTCTCTCAGCCCTCCCTCGTGTCCAACTCCACTCAGGCGCCCGGCTGTGGGACCTCACTCCGAGCCAAGGCCCAGACAACGCTGTCGGTCGTCACTGACTTGGGCATAAACGGCGTGGAGGTGACCATCGAAGTAGCAGCAAAAGCCAAAAGGAGGCTGCGCTTGGGTCCGTGGTGCACCGCCATGCTCAACGTGGACGTTTCATGCACGTTCCTGACCTTCGCAGCTCACTCCAACAGGGAGGACGGCGGCAATCAGATGATCCTCGAAGGCACCTTGAGCTGCTTGCTCAACATCATCCCTGAACTCTGGTAAGAAAAGTCATAAGTTCCTGCTTAGTTTCGTATTTCTATTGTCGTGGCAGTGGTTTGTGTTCACCGATGAAGTGGACGAGAAGTTGTCGATGCTCGGCATGACAATTTTTTGGAGCCGTTTGATTCGGCGCATGCTTGGCCTTTTTTTATTGTACTAATATAAAACAATCTTTGATTCTCACGACCCCGTCTCTTCTTGTCCTAATTTTCAGATTCTGGAGGCTCTGGCTTCTGCAGTTGGCGCATCACTCGGGAGGTTCCTTTCCTAGCCTATGACTTTGATTTACTAAGGAATAAATAGCTTGTACTTTACATGTTTTTTTATAGGGTTTTGCTAGGTATAATAGTCATTGGAATATAATAAGAATAATCATTTATTATGAGCCACAAATTTTTGAAGAAATCGGTCTCACGACTATTTATAATTATTTATAATTTGATTTTTTGTAATTCAGAATAGGCTGATATTTTCATAGTATATTAAAGATTGTCATGCAATCATTTCTTTTTTTTAATATTAGAGACTTCACAAATTTTGTCCCTTTAGCTTAATTTCACGAGTTTTGTCCCTTTAGCTTAATTTCTAACCGTGCATTGGCATATGACCTCAAACCTAGCTTTTTTTCGGTTCCAAAGCAGGCTACAACAGAGGCAGCCTCAAATGATTATCCAAGCAATTAAGCGCCTTGTTAAAGAGAGAAAGACACCAAACACAAAAATTCCAAAGCCGATCGTGACAGAAAGTTGCTAACGAACTTCAGTATATACTAGTATCAAGATGTTTTATATTTTTTATATGCACGTGATCTCACTCTACCCACTAACTCTACCTACTAACTTAATTTCTTTTGTTGGAATTTCCAACGCAGCACCAGAGTTGAGATTTATCCACACCTTTGGCTTGCGCCTCCCTTCCCGTCAGTCAAATTCATGTGCCACCCGATCCTTTTCTATGTTTTTTTTTTTTTTTTTGTTATTATTATTATCTCCGTTCATTAATTTTATTTTTGAAGCAAACTTTCTAACACGGTGGGTTTTAAGCTTTCTTACTACCGGGAACTAGACCGAGAGGATTGATTTTCAAAATTGGGAACCGGGGTGGTCTAACGACTAGGAACCATACTGAACCATCAATCTGGTCCAATGGAATTAGTCACTTTTTTTTTCTACTACTTAATATTATACGTTACGAAGAAATTTTTTTAAAAAAGCTAGTTGCTTTTACTTTATTTTTAAGAATTAATGAAAAAAGTATATATAGTTGGTCTAATTCCCCCTTGAAATCGGGAACTAGACTGCTCGGATACCAATTCCACTTTTAGGAACCGAAAACCGAACTAATACTCCTAGAAATCGGACCCAACTAGCCAATTTGGTTTGGTACGGGCGGTCTGTTTTGCACATCCCCATTGAAGAACAATTGACCCGCTCAGCCTCCTCACAGGATAAAACATTGCGCATTTAGTATTCTCTAAGACATAAAATGTGATTAGAATTGCCGCACGGTTGTTACCTTAGATCTAAAAAACGTCATCGGCCCACTCAAAAAATATACAGTTCATTGAATGATTTCATATCTACGTTGATATATAATTCTAAATTATATTGCACATGAGAGTGTGTGAGTAAAGTTTGAGCAAGAATTTGACTTGAATCAATGCCAAATGCAACATTGATACATAGTTCCGAAATAAATTAAAAAGCAAAATCTCCACACTCTAAAGCTCTACTCGCTCAAGTGCATCGAGACACCCCCACTATTAGGTCACCACGAAATTGGAAACGCAATTCAGCAAGTAGGACTCATATTTATATTACAAGAACCGCCCCCCAAACGTAACAATTTAGCAATATCAACCGCGCTCTAAGGGATTAGGGACGGAAATGGCCCTTTTCCAATGCGTTTCCCATGAGCAGCACAAAATAGGTTTCTAAAGAGAATTTCCTTGTTTTACAGAAGATTTGGACCAAAAAAAAAAACATTAGTAGGGTGCATACGACCAAAAAAAAAAAAAAGAGAATAGTCGGGTGCATGCCGTTAGGATAATGTCATTTTACAGCGCATACATTACTTTTCTTCTTCTATGAATGATTAATAATTAATTTTTTTAGATTTATTATTTTTTTTCTTGGAATAAAGTCGCTGAATTTGCTTACTTTGCTTCCCGGTCAGCAGACCCATAATTACTTCAACCTGTCACCAAAATCAGCTCTCTTTTTCTTCTTCTTTTCCGAATCTTTGACGTTGCTTACGATGATGGTTTATGTGATACGCACAAGGCAACATAAGCTAAACATAAGATCAAATTATTATCTTTGGTGTGAAGTGTGGCATTACATGATCAAATGTACCCATCATTTTTGGCTATTATCATTGGAAAAAAGACATGTTTTGATTGTTCCACTATTAAGACCAGAATTTTAAGAAGGCGATGTCACCTAATTTAGAATGTGTTAGGTAAAAACTAGAATCAGGAGTGGCCATGGAAATAAAGTTAACGATATAAAATTGAGACCAAAAAGTTCTAAGAATTGATTGAGGGTCTAAGATAACCCTAAAAAGATAGGAGCAAAATGTATTTGTCTGTCGCAAATATATATATATATATATATATATATATATATATATATATATATATTCGTTCCAAGGATGGTGCTTATGGGGCAAAAATCCTTTGTGTGCTCTCGTAGCATTATGTGATTGCATGATTCTTTTTTTTCCAAGAATCAGGTTGTTGAATTGGAGAAAAAAACAATTAAGTATCCCTAAAGTATAATACCATCACCTGTGTGGCATCCTCACTCGCATCACCTAAAATTAACATATAGGATCGAGAATCTGAGATAACACCAGAAAGACAAGGGCAAGATGGATTAGTTCGTCATGTAAAAAAAATTAATAATAAAGATATTTTTGGGTCCAATAATGGTGCTCGTCGGACCTACATTGATTTCTTAATGCGCTGGGGGGCCTACATTGGTTTCTTAATGCGCTTTGACTGGCAACTCGCCCGGGTTAGCTTGGCTTTGCCTGTATACTTTGGTCCGTGACTATTTTCTCCTCGGGCCGGAAAAGCCACGATAGAGAGAAAAAAAAATCAGGAAAAAAGAAAAGAAAAACATGCAATTGCTTCGTACGTAAGTAATTCCAATACCCCGATTGCTCCAACATTCTCTCCATAAATTGCAGATTTCAACGGCACAAAAACACATGTAGAAACAAAAAAACTCGACACAAAAATTTCAAATGAGGGCCGAACACCTCATTCTACCCCCATTCGGATGATCCGGCATCACCACTGCCTAGTTGTAGCAGTGATGATTGGTCGATGAGTGCTTGATGGGAGAACAGTAATAATTCAAACAATATCGAATTAACCCATGTTAGTTTTCCTTAAATTTTACAGTCAAATTGCTAAGTTAAATAACACTAACAGTTGATTGATATATTAATTTGAGATTTTACTCTCCGCTTGTCAAAGTTATACTAGTTTTGTATTTTTTTGTATTAATCCAATTTAAATGAGGGTATATTTGTCAAAAATGTACTAAATTGAGATTTTTTGGCATTCAAAAAAATTAGTGTTGAGTAAATTTATCGGAAGTGTACCAATTTTGGGTTTCTTTTGTGGTCATTTGAGGTAATTTGTTATAAGTGTACTAATTTATGATTTTCGTTATGTTAACCCTTAATATTAAATGATATTCAATTCTCACGACCACATCTCTTGTTGTTCAATTTTTCAATTCTAGAGACCCTGGCTTCCATAAGTTTGGGCATCACTTGTAGGTTTCCTTCTTAGCTTATTACTTTGGCAAGCACTTCACATGCCAAGGATTCTTCTGAATGTATGATTTTTTACGGAATAAATAGCTTGCACTTGATCTCCCCCACCTATTTGCTTAATTTTTTTATTGGAATTTCTAATGCAGCACAAGAGTCGGGTTTTGTCCACACCTTTGGCGTGTGCCTCTCCTCCGTCAGACAAATTCACGTTCTGCTCGCGATCCTTTTTGGCCTTTATTCATTAATTTTGACTTTTGAAGCCGACTTTCTAAAAGACGTCATGGGCATCTCAAAAGACGCTCCGACACTAGTAGCAGTTTGAGCCTGGGACGGATAAGCATTGGTTGACTATCACTGGTCCACTGTTGATTCGCGTGTCCCTCACGTCTCACAAATCATCGATTTAATAATTAACGAGAATTCGAAAAAATAAAATGTTAAAATTAAACCTAGCTAAAAACTTATCGAGAGCACGCATTGTCCTTTTATTCCCTACATGGTTCTTCTTTTATTGTGGTTTTTCACATAAAGTAACTTAGAGTTTCGGTGAAATTAAGATCGAAAAGGTACAAGGGTCGCGAGAAAATTCTCGAGGGGGCACGTCACTTTGTTTTTTCTTGTTTATGGTCTCCAGCACCTAACAAATAAAAATAAATAAATAAGACGCTTTTTGATTGGATAGGAATAAATGAAGAGATACTAAGCCAGGCACGTATCAAATCTCAAACTTGATTATCTTAAGAGTTTATGAAACAATGAAACCCTAGCTCATACCAATCTAATTACTTCTTCTGAATTTTAATGAAAATGATACTAAATATAAATTCCATGCAAAGGGAAGAGGGATGGAAAGAGTCGCCGACCCACACACTAGTTTGAGAATATTAAATTGATGAGAGAAGATTTACTCAACTCTAACGTGCTGCAGCAATCTTGTAACAAAAATACCATTAGAACAAAAAAACCAGTTAATCGAATGATTTCATAATATATTGTACGTGAGATCGTGTGAATAACGTTTGAGCGAGAGTTTGACGTGAATTAATGCCAAATGCAATAATTGATACATAGTTCCGAAATACATTTTAGAGCAAAATCTCCACCCGCAACTAGGTTGAGGTCAGCAAGCCCCTCAAATATCTTGAAAACCCGGATCGAATCAAGCTGAATCGTCAACATCCCCATCACCTCAAGACCATCTTGGAGGAGCTTCACGCGAAGCTGTCCTCGTAGCTGGTGGAGACAGCTGTTGCGCAAGATCTGTCAAGGCGGAGAGAGCCAACTACGAGGAGCGATTCGGAGGTCGTGGCACTCCTCGAGCCACCGTTCCAATCCCAAATTCGACGACGAGGGGTTTGCGTGCGTGCGTGCGTGCGTCATGGGTCGAATTTGAGTTTCGGAATGTCAAATTCATCGCTGAGCGCAAACTTGACACTCAACATCCACCGATTTAAAAAAAAAAATCAAAAAAAAATCAAAGGGTAAATTGCAAATATTGAAAGGTGGGACAGGATTCAACATTATCCAAACTGGGCAATTTCGTCAATATTTCATTCGTACCACCATCGCCATAAACGAAGAGGCCTTTGTAGATAAGACACGAGAAAAGGAGCAATGGCCTTGGAATTTTTCTTTTTTCACTTTAGGAGTTCTGTCTCCACCACCCGATATTTCAAGGAAACGGGGAAAAAAAAAAAGAAAGACAGAGAATCGACAGCCCACCCACCCATGGGTTTAATGAGGGAAGACTTCTCGACTCCATCGCCCCGGTTTTCCTCCTTGTAAATGCACATTGATATGTAGCTCGCATATGTATTGCACGTGAGAGTATGTGGTTAAAATTTCAGTGAGAATGCAACTGAAGTCAACTTCAAATGCATATCGATTGTGAACTTCCTTAAGATAAACATTAAGGAAAAGTTAATGGATTATTAGATGGGTGAGAAAATTGTTCAAAAAGTTCAAACTCTACTGCACAATGGCCAATTCAATTCTAATTAGCAATTAATTCCCGAATTTTTGACAGTTTGTCAATGTTTAATAGGAAATTATTGATGTGAATGTCAGCCTTCCTATATGGTTCAATTAATGTTGACATAAATGATTTTTACAATTTTTGATTTTTGATTATATATATATATATATTGGTCTTATTTCTCCTCACCAATCGCTAAGCTTTGACAATGGCCAGTAGAGGTCACTAGCCACAAGCAAAAGCCAATGAGGGTTGTGATGCCCTTGGGGCGTGGGCAAAGCCACCCCCGCGGCCTTTGTTGAGGGCTCCCTATTTGAGGACATCATGGTCCTCACCCACAATTTGCAAGGGCTTGTAGGCATTGATGGCCACCATAAAAAAAAAAGGAATTGGAAAAAATAAAAAGAAAGGAACAAATAATAATAATAAAATTATAGATTTTTTTTTAAATTGCAAAAATTTTCCACATTAAGGATAGCCAGCATCTATCTTAGTGATTTCCGGCCAATATTAGCGGAAAGATTACATTAGCAAATTGTTATAAAAGTTTAAGATTAAATTGGCTCAATTGAAAGGTTTAAAAATAAATTAATATCTGTACAATAAATTGATAATTTGTTTGGTAATTTTTCCCTAGTAGGCATGAATAGTACTCATTAAAGAGATAGTGCTGGCACCTAGAGTGGACTCTCCCAAACCAACATCTATTGCAACTTGGAATTTAAACATATAATATATCTTACCTAGCCACCAATAATTGAGAGTAAATTTTCCTTCTACAAGCTAGAAATTCATGGATACAAGAACTTGTTCACGCTAAATTGATCTAATCCATCTTGTTACATTTTCTCTTTATATTGGAAACGTTTTGCAAGAAATTGTTATTAGGTTTTAGTCCTAAATCACTAATATGTGATAGGTGATTATGCGGATGTGCAAACATCAACGTAAAACTCAAAAGCCAAAGCGTTAAATAAAGGGTTAATACCCTGAAAAAACCGGTATACTTGTGACAAATTTAATCCAAACTATTTTTTTAACCACCAAAAATCCCAAACTGGTATACTTGTGACAAATTTACCCTATGTTAGTTTTTGTTAAATTTTATTCTCAAATTATTAAGTTAAATGACACGTGACAGTTAACCGGTATGCCAATTTAGGATTTTACACTCTATTTGTCACAGTTTACAATTTTTATGATTTTTTTGTGGTATTAATCCAATTTAGCATAGGGTATATTTGTCACAAATTTACCAGTTTAGGGTTTTTTCAGTTGAATAAATTAGTTTGGGGTAAATTTATCATAAATGTACCAATTTAGAGTTTTTTATAATCAGTCAGGGTAAATTTATCACAAGTTTACCAGTTTGGGGTTTTTCATGGTCAAAAAAATAGTTTTTGGTAAATTTATCACAAGTGTACCAATTTGGGGTTTTTCAAGGTATTAACCCTTAAATAAATTACTCGAAAAGACTAAAAAAGACTTAAACACACTAAGCAAGCCAAAGCAAAGCAGTGAAATGATAATTCTGCAAATTTTAACTAAAAGGCAAACAATTATAAGATATATGCATGTTCTACTTATGACTTCTAGTTGTAATCATGTAAATACAACTTGGCCTTTCGTTTTCACAACAAAACGAGGATTTCACCTATTGACACAGGGATCATAGAAGAAGATAATGTAATAGCTATATGAAATTATGAAGGTTGGGTGAGAAGTCATACCTCGACGCCGCCTTCTTCTCCTCATCGCTAGGCCCATCGAGTTGAGAGAAAAGAATGGCCTAAAACGATTCCTTGCAATTCTACTATTTTCTTAAGGTACATTTAGTAACTATTCCGTTTTCAAGAACAATTTTTTATCAAATGATTTTTATTTTATTATGTTCCCGAATAATTTCTAAGCATTTTAAGATGTTTGGTAATTGCTCAAAATTTTTATTCCCATAATAGAATTGTGTTTGGCATCGTCTTAAAAATTTCTAATTCAAACCATTTTCTTTTAATTTTTTTTTTATAATTTTATTACTTTTTCCTTTTTTTTTTTCTTTTCTCTCTCTTCTTCTTCAACCTTTGGCCGTTGCTAGCCTCGGGATGACTAGTGATCAGCTAGTGAGGGTCAGTGACCTTGTCGGAACGTCATTGACCCCCAGCGAGGTTGCTCCTCGTTAGTTGAGCCTTGTTGGCAATTGGGTGAGGTTCGGCCTTGCCTTGGCTAGGCGACGCCAATATTGCGGTGGCTTGGCAAGGTTGAGCCCCCTCGACGATCGGGCGATCTCAGCTTCACCAGATCCGGGCAAGGTTGAGCTCTAGTCATGGCGAGATTGAGGCTTGTCTCGGCCAAGCGAGGCTCGGCGATGGCTGAAGGAGGCCCAGGCGAGGCTCGCTAGTGGTCCGAGGAGGCCCAAGAGAGGCTCACCTTGCCGATGGCTAGGCGAGCCTCCAACGAGCTTGCTAGACCTCGCCCAATCGGTCGTCGACGACCAATGGCAGTGGTCAATAGCGACGGTGGTGGAAGAAGAAGAAAGAAGGAAGAAGAACAAGAAGAAAAGAAGAAGAGAAGAAGAAAAATAAATTTAGGTTTGCTTGATTATAGAATTATTCCCAAAAACAAAGAATCAATTTTTTTTTTTACTCATTAATTCTATTCTAAATCTATTCTAGAGAACAAAAATTTACCAAATGGATTTATATTCCAAATCTACTATCAAGAACAAAATAATATAAATTGTTACTGTTTGGCAAATCGCCAAACGCGCCCTTAACATTCGGATTTGCTATCTCCATCATGTAATTTCCCAAGGAATCAAGCTCTTCTTCTTCTTCTTCTCTCTCTCTCTCTCTCTCTCTCTCATCTCTCTCTCTCTCTCTCTCAATTTTTTAAGGTTTGGTTTAGGGATGGGTGGTTGACTGGGTGTCTCTACGGATTTATTTATTTTTCCTTTCTTGTTCTTCAGAGTTTCATTTGGCGTAATCAATCAACTTTCGGAATTTTTGCTATTACAAACACTTTGAGGGAAGCCAACTGGAAAAAAACCCAACTTATCTATTTCTAAAACCATAAATTTGCTTCCACAAAAAAATTGCTTCTTAAGTTTTCGTTGGGCTTTCATTACAACGCTAGTTCTACATCACTATGTATGGGCTGCTGCACTGGTCTGTAACCTTAAAGCTAGCACGGCGTGCTTTTAAGATGTAGGGCGCAAATGAGTCGCAGACATTGTCGAGTTGGCTACGGATCTTGGTAGCGTTGTACCCCATGCTAGTATATTATGCTTGTGAAATCTCAAACTAGCATGACTTGTATTAAAGCCTTGCTGATTTTGGTTAGCTACAACTAAAGAGGCTAATATCATCCTTGTGCCTTGTCCGAATGGGCGCTGCCTATAGTTTTCAATGTACAGTTGTTTTACAAAGTATCTTTCCATTCAATAATCCCTTATAATAGAATGCGTTCTCATGTTGATTTGAAATAAATTTCACTCGTGATCTCTGAGTTGAAATTTATAATCAGGTTGCTAAAGCTTTGATTTCAATCTCCAAAATACTAAACTTTAAACTTTTCTTCCGTGATCGATGCACTTCAGTGGAATCCAATAACTTTTCCATTAAAATAGTAACGTAGGTCAAATTCTGATAAAAGTGCATTAATTGCAAAAAGATTTAAATTTAGTTATTGGGTAATCAAATTCAAAGTCCAAGTAGCCTGTTTATAAATTTTTCTATATTTCTGGGATGGAGTAAAATTTTCAACTGCTAATTTCTATGTGATCACAAGTTATTAGGGCTTTTTCGCCCGCACGATGAAACTCCTCTTCTATTTTCAGCCAAATAGTCCGCCGAGTCATCAACCCATACATTAGCGGTCGTTTTTTGGGGAAATAGCTATTCAGGTTTCTAGATTAAGCATCTGAACATGCGTAGGTGAGAAACAACCGTTATTAGTTAAAATTATCCTCATTGATTCATTCACTAAACTTCGTTCCTAACCATTAATCAAATCTTTCTTCATAATAAAAAGTTTCTTCTGCAATCTCAGAAGTCCTGGAACTAACTGTGTAAATTCAAATTGATTTTAAAACTTTTAAAGTGTAATGAAATCATAACAATTATGAAAGTAGTGCAATTAAGTCTTTCAAGCTCCATTGAGAATCTAACCACCATCAAAATAGCATATATAAATATTATTGTGAAATCATAAAAAAAAAAATTGCACATATAAAGATTTGCATTAAAAAAAAGTCTTTCATCACTAGTTGGTGCACTTACGTGGCTAGACATGTAAGAACTTGGTTGGATTTTCCAAACGCCAATGCATTATCAAAATAATTATCAATTTAATAAATACTGAAAATTTCAATAAAGATAAATTTCGTAAATTTTTTTATTGAGAAACCGCATCATTTCATTCTGTAGAGTATTTTTTTGTTTTATTGTTTTATATAAAGTTACTTTAGGTTTGGCGATAATATGAATAAAATGTGTGAGTTTAGGGGACCCACTGGCATTGAGCGGTCTAATAAGTAATTGCCGGTGACATCATACGAGAAAAGGTACGAAGATTGTGCCCCTCGCACGTGTCTCTTTTTTTTAGCACGTCGCACGTTTCGTTTTTGACGTCATCTCCATGACATATTGACTCGTCGCCTAGGATACCCACTAGCATCAACGTCATCGGCATTACATATGCGACATCGCTTGTGGGGCCCACTGACATTGACGTCATCTGCATTACATATATCGACTCCGTCAGATCGGCCCCGCCAAAACACCTTTGTAGATTTGCCGTCTTTTACATATTTATTTGTTTTTCTTGTCTTGTTCTGGAGGGTTTCATTTGGCTAGCTAATTTAGTCGTCCCTTAATCATCAAATAAAAGTAATTAACTTTCGGAAGAAACTTGGCCAAGTTCTTTTAGAATCAAAATCAACATAGTTTGGCTAATTGTAGCAAGTATAGAGTTGAGCTTATATGTTCAAACTTTTATTAGCTCTTTTGTTTATTATACCAATCAAAATGTGGCACAATTTACTTTGTAATATTGGGATTTTTTTGGACCAAGCAAAATAAAATAAGATAAAAACAAGATTTGAGCCTGTCAACAAAGGGACATTTACCTCCTTTCTAAGAGAGAGCCCGCGCAAATCATGGGGAAAAGAAAAGAGAAAGAAAGAAGAAGAAAGCAGGAAGAGGATCTTTGCCACGGACACATTGCCAAGGCGGATTTATTACCCCTTTGTAAGTTTTACCGAGCTTTCTTTGAAAAGCAATTCGAAGATTCATCCATTGACGCAAGAATTGCGAAAGAAGATAGTGCTATGGCCATATGAAATTATGAATGTTGGGTGAAATGAAAATCTTTTACATGCCATTACACATCAACTTATCGTAATTAATTGATTCAAAGAGCCCCAACTACATGGGCTTGGGCTTAAATGTGAATCGAAGAATCATAGCTCGAGGCCTTCTTCTCTTTAGGTGTTATCTTGGTGTCTCCATCGCTAGGCCCGCCAAGTCTAGAGAAAAAGAATGGCCTAAATGGATTCCTTGCAATTTTATTATCTTCTTAACATCCGTATTTGCCATATCCATTGCGTGATTTCCCAAGCAATCGACTTTCTTTTTCCTGTAAAATCATGTTCGCATGTAATTCCCTAAACAAAAAACGATACAATTGAACTTTGGAATTAGTGATTGAAATGTCGGAAATGATTGTTCGTCACGTTAGTTACTAATGAAGTTTCCGAGATGGGTTGCATGTCTCATGCTTATGCATGATTGATGATGCCATTGCCAGAGATTATTATTCCATTTGTTTTGCAAAAAATGTGACATTTCTAGAAAATATTCTCTATGAAGTTATTTTCCAAGAAAATGTAATTATTTTATAGTGTTCAGTTGAAATCTAAAAGCAGAAAATATTTTTCACTATTCAACAAGGAAACTCTTTTCCTCCATGTACTATTTTTAATAAATTTTTATTATTGATTTTTAAATTATTTTTATTTTTAAAAATAAATGATTTTTTATTCTTTTTTTATTCTTTTTCTTTCTTTTTGTCTTCTTCTTCAGCCGATCATTGGTGAAGGGCCAAAGGCGAGCTCTAGCTCACTCGACGACGACAAGCTAGATTTCACCAAAGGTTCGCACTCGTCAATTTGGTGAGGCTTGAGCTCGCCTCTCACCAGAGGCTTGTACTCACTAATCTGGTAAGGCTCGAGTTCATTGCTCGCCTAATCGACAAGCCTCTAGCCTTTAATGAAGAATCAAAATAATGTTATATTTTATTTGAGTGAATGTGATATGCCTGTTTCTTTCTTTAGAACCTTTTAAGGACATGCTCAGTTCGTGGTGATGCTATTTAATGATGAATGAAAACAATATTGTATTTTACTTGTGTGAATGGGATATGATGCCGTACAAGATGTATGCGGAAAGTGGGTGATCTCTCTCTAGAAAAGCCTTTGCAAACATAAAGTCAAGCTTCGCTGCTCTCTAATAAGTTTGTGTACTCTTTTCTGTCGTTGATGGTTTTCTGGGAACACGGCAGCGTCTTTCACAGGTCTTCCCTCCATAATCAACAGCAAACTTTAGCAACGCCACCCACTTTATCTTGAGGCAGGGACGAGAGAGGGCGAGTTGGCCTTGGAAACTCAAGAGGAGCTTCAGGTGAGTGTACCTGACGGCAAAGAGCTTACTTGGGTTCTTGATGGAGAGCGATGTTCCATCGGACAGTGACGTGGGAGGTGGAGATGTTGAGGGACGAAAGGGAGGAACCCTGGTCGAGTTGGAACTCCAGCGGCATTGTGGCGGGTATTTTAAGAAAAATGAACATAAGGAGGCCAAGAATAGTGGGTAAGGAAAATGCGATACAATGGCCGATGGTCTGCTTGTACCAGTCTAATTGCTCCTTTGAAGCTTAGACCAAGACCGAGCTTGGAGTCAGGTGGCTTTGTCAAAAGAGACTGAAGATAGAAGCGGATGGTTGACTCAATAGGTCGGAGCGACTCTCCTCTGAGCACCACACTTGTCTTGAGTCTCGAATATCCATTTGTTACGTAAAATGTAACCAAAAAGACCCAGACCGGAACATTTCCGACATTCTGTTATATGGAGTTTTTAAGGTTTTTTTACCAACGTTAGGAGCACTAACAGACCCCTATTACATTGACCCTACGTGTGTTAGTGACATTCTAGAGAACATTCGGCTCCATCTTCTAAATGCAATCCCCTACTCAATGATGGCCCATGCTAAGAATTTCCATCTGAGGTCGTTTCCAGATGGTCATTCAACAATGAAGTGTTTCTACTCTGTTTCTCTTATGCTGCGCCCTCCCGGTGATTTCCAAGCATTAATCCGCTCCGGAGACTCTTGTTTGGCACTTTATTTTTATACAGCTTCTTCGTTGGGCCTGGATCTATAAAAATCGGTTGAATCGTAAGGGTTGGGTTGGGCTGGGTTTTATCCTATTCACTTCCTTCTCATCTGGAGGCTTTAATATGATGTTTCCTTAATCATTTCTCAGCTTGTCTCGACATGGAGGATTGAGGCTGTTGAGCCTTTGGACATTGGGATTAGTTTTCGGTTTCTTTGGGTGGATTTGTCTATTGGCTTGCACGATCCACATCTCAATGAAGCGCATGCGCATTGGACTATTTGCTATGATTTGATCTTAAGTTAACATCATCTTCACTCGGAATTTCCTCAAAGAAAAAAGCTAGGCAATGTGGTTTTTGTTGTTTTGGTATAGGGTATCTCATTCCCATTCATGTGGGAGGTCAAAGTACGATGGTTAGTTTCCACATATCCCATACAGAAAATGTTAAAAAGCAGTGAGTTTTTAGATGAAAATTGTCTAAAAGGTTTTAAACCTATTTCATTTTTATCAGTTCAATCGTAAATATGTCAATATTGCCAATTGATTTTCTAAACATTTTCTCTTTTAACCAATTGAGTTCATTCAGCCAATTTTGACTGAAAATCACTAATGTGGACATTGGACATCCCATATAACACAATTGCCGTTGACGTTGACAATTTTAATAATATTTTAAAAATTTCAAAAATTTTCTTAAGAATTTTATTTTCCTTCTTTATTTTATTTTTTACTGTGTTTGACAAGGGTGGCAATGCCCTTGCTTGGATCTAGACAAGGCTGTTGTGGCCATAGGCAAAGGCAGCCTCTCTTGCGGCTCTTGAGGCTAGCCTCGCTCATGGCTACTTGAGCTCGACCCATGGCCATGGTTGCCAAGTCTCAATCTTGTAGCTGCCATGGCCATTTGAGCTCAAGCTCTAGATTTGAAACTACCACAACCACTCGAGCTTGATGCTCATGATCAAGCTACTCAGTTACAATTGGTTATCAGCTTTTTGAACTTGGAACTTATCATGTTATTCCATAATCGGTTCTGAAATGTACCTTATTTTTCCAGTCTTATTCCAAATTCTACTAAAAAACCTGTTTTTCTTTTTGTTACTTTTTCTGGTATCATTTTTTAAGCACATGCTTACGTGTATCCTCAAAGTGTGGATAACTCTTTTGCTGCATGAAAAATTTGGTATCTCAATCTTATTGGGTGGACATGGTAAAATGAGGAGAGGGCATTTACCTATAGACGAGGCGCGCATCGCAGCGAGCCACTATTAGGCTCGCATCTCACCTCGTTCATGAGTTACGTGGGTATTTCATGAGCCGGAGGTTCCTATATTTGTTCTTTGGACAAGCTTTTTCATCATTAAGAAAGAAATGATCTGGCAAATCTTTGCAAAGAAGTGCAAAATGAAGGCATCGCAGATCCAAACTTACTGTGTAGAAGCGAGGCTTCACTTGAAGCCCATCGGGCCAGGCCCATAATGGGACCAATCTTGCGAACCAGCAGGTTTTTCAAAGTTTCTCTCTCTCTCTCTCTCTCTCTCTCTCTCTCTCTCTCTCTCTCTCTGAAGTCGTATTTCATTGCTCGCGAGAGCTTTCCAACTCGAGCATAGCAGATCGTTATTTCCCAAACGCAATGCCGTACTTCGTACCGGAAGCTTCCGTGGAAGATACGGTCGCCGAAAGAGCCAAGGACTCGCTCTCAAATCCGAAAATGAACCTTCGAGTAGCCTTAGAGGGAGGGTTCAAATGGCGACCGAGCGTGCTCAGCTTGCGATCACTTGGAGAAGAAGAAGAGGAGTCGCGAGGTTTCCTGTGGCGGAAAAGTGCGAGGGCAACTGCCCCGTGCGAGCGAAGAGGAAAGAAGAGCGGCAAGCCATGTTTGAGAAATAGGAGGTGAAGAAGAAAAAGATGCAAGAGAAATTAGGATTTTCATCATTTATGAAACCGATTCCAAAAACCGATCTAGTTGGTATGGTTCCCGAGTGATTCTTCATTCAAAACTAGAAACCAAACCAGTTCCCGCCAATTTCTAATTTTGGAATGGGGAACCAGACCCGTTCTTAGGGCAGTCCGGTCCGGTTCTCGAGTAGAACTCATCCAGTGCATACCCCTACTAGATATCAATCAACCCGCTATGCTATGACATGTACACCAGCAAAGGACCCTAGGACATATTCCTTTTATAAGAGTTTATGAGTAACAATTCAAACCTTCTCCTACTTCATATGATAGCACTTTATGTTTTACTAGAAATTCATGTACCGCGCATGGGAGATTGATTATTGGTTAGATTACATGTGGGTTTGTGTGTTTATTTTAGAGCTGATGATTTAACAAAGTGCCATTGTTTTCTGGAAAGGCTGCAATTTGTTAGTCCCATCAGTTTCTTGGACCAACCGTCCATTTGTTCATCTAGTTTGTTAAAACGTGTCTAAATGCTATTTTTTTTTGCATTATCACTCGAGTTTCAAAAAGACCTAAACTCTTGATAAAAGATTTACAAGATACTCGTATCGACTATAGCCTCTTATAATAAAAGCTGGAGCCTCGCGCAAAAGGAGCTCCTTAGTCGGTTCTTAAGCACTTGCCGTTAAGATTTCATTGTCAACATAACAAAATAAGCAAACAAACAGTCACGCCTAACTTAAAACCCTATCCAAAAACGACTCTAGTTAGAAGCTCGCAGTGGCTGGAAGACACTGCTAGAGAAACCAAAAGTGCCTCGGTTCTTTAAGGATGAGGCCGTTCCTGAAACCGTTTCCCTACCCATCCCCATGATCCAGAATTGGAGGCCCGTCGTTGTTGAGGCCCATCTAAATTTGTACGACCAGCACTAATTAATAGATATCTAATGCGCTAATCCTTTGCAACATGAAATGCGACTGAAGAAGCTGAGTAGAAAGTGTATTAGGATGAGGAGGAAGAGAGCGAAAAGGTATCTTTCAGTCCTAAACTTTCCCATTTTGCCTATTTAGTCTTAAATCTTTGCCTGAAATTTTAATATAATTCTTCCGACCAATTTACCGATGTGGCAATGTGCCCATGAAGGATGGCCAAGATGACTGGACTGCCACGTTGTTGTAAGACTTATTTGTTTATGTTTGAGATGGATAAGGTTATAGCTTGTTCCAAGGTTGGTTTACATGGAAAATGAATAATGGGGGATGCCTGTATAAATTTACTGATAAGCAATTCAGTCGATGAAGAAAGATGAACCGGTGATGAGTAGGATCATCAAAATGAGAACGTGGCCTTAACTTGGCGACTAGTCATTAAAAAGAACTTTATATGATAAGATCTCTAAGATGTGATGGACAAAACTATTTCCATGCCTAAGAAGAAGACAGTGGATAGTTATTATAAGTCATACTTGGTTTAGCACTATTCAAGTTCATTTCCTTGAGGTCCTTGTAATCCTTAATAATGTGGATTTACCGATTGCCTTTTACTTTTCAAACAACCGCGTGTCCTATCTTAATTAGCAATGACAAAGGACGAGAAATTTATCGTAAAGATTAATGCAAAAACCAACGGATCTTACACTTGTATCAACGCGAGAGGATGAAATCACTATACAAATGAACAATAAAGAACGCGAGAGCCGATTGCAATAAATCAGTCGGAAAAAACAACCACTCGTACGCTTAAATGTTTCCCGGCCTTAAATTACTCGCAAGCCCACGGGGATTAGCCTCGGGTAATTACTCAATAAACTAATCACCAAAAAGTTACCTCAAAGCTAGAAACCCCCACGTCTCCGCAAAGAAAACGCCCGATTGGAATGCGATGAGCTGTCCCTGTCAGGCACGATATATTGCCGCTAAGAAATCTTCTCATTTCTTTTTTTGCAAGAAAGAAATCTAATCCTGGCCAGGTCATTTCGGGCTCTCTTGAAGGCCATGCTGATATCCATATTATTTGAGTCTTAGAAAACTATGAAAAAGAAATCATATAAAGTGTCAATATGTATATTGATCGGGTGCAAAAGTATATTCCAAAAGTTTTAAGAAGGTTTGAAATGATCGAGTACACAAAATAACAAAAAGAAAAAAAGACAGTTTCTTTTAGGACATCATGTGCGGACGTGATTTTGAGGTAGACAGAAAGAACAAAAAAGAATATGAGAACCCTCCAACCCTTTGGATGATTTCTCTTTTATCTTTTATCTTTTTATCATCTACTCAAAGCACTCAACACTTTTGAAATATCCATGTGTTGACACCTAATATATGTTTTTCCATAGAGTTTTCCAAAGGCTCAAATAATATGAATATTGGCATATCCTCCGATTTCTCCGCCATCGCCTTCAGAAGAGCTCGAGATAAGCTGGTCAGAATTATGTCTTTTTGTTGTAAAAGCAACGAGAAGATTTCGAAAACCGGAAGCTCTACGCACGGAGAGACCATCTCGATCTAATATGCACAGGAGAGTGTGATTTTTATTAGCAAATCAGGCACCTTCTGCTTCAACAAGGTCTTGACCGATTGTGGATACTTCTGATTTTGGGATAGTGGACGTGTCGTTCAATCACACGCATCCTCATAAATTAATTTCATAGAAATGTTTAGAGGACATCGGCCAAAACAAGCTATGGGATGAACTTTCTAAGATGATTAATTTTACGTTGACCCAAAGAAAAAAGGGTCTGAAATTGGCCAAATCTGCTCTTCATAAAAGAACACCATATGACGTTTCACTCCACTGATAATGTGAACTGTTTGGATAGAGCAATAATCGCACCCACTCGCCAGCTTTTTCGAGTCATTTCATTATACCCACTAAATTCAAGGGAAACGACGGATAGGACCTATCCTTCTCTCTTAAGGAATAAGCTGTCTTTATCGTGATTGCAATTTCCTGCATCCGTAAGATTTTTAGAACTTTCTCAATCCTTTTCTAGTAGCTTGACACGTGACAATTGATTAATATACTAATTTGAGATTTTATTCTCTATTTATCATAATTGTATCAGTTTTATATTTTTATGATATCAAACTAATTGATAAATTGTAAATTGTATATTTATCACAAATGTATCAATTTTGAGGTTTTTGACCATCAAAAAATCAGTTTTGAGCAAATTTATCATAAATATATTAATTTAGGGTTATTTGTTGTAATTTGAGATAAATTTATCATAAGTATATAAATTTGAGGTTTTTCATTATATTAATCGTAGGTGAAAAGCTTGGCTTCAACCCCACCTAATTAATTTGAAGGCACCTTTATGAGACGGAGACGACGTGCATATTCACTCTCAAGCGTAGCGCATGGGGCTCCGTACCTCTCCTTCGCTCATTTTTGTTGTTGTTGTTGTATTTTTACCCTGGGTAACATCATAGGTAAATCTCACCTAAATTGCGCAATATACTTATCCTAAATAATTTTCGACTTTGCAACAACATTTTTCTTTTTATGTAGAGCGTTTGCAATAAAATATGATCTTTTTGCAGGGGAGAGAGAGAGAGAGAAGAAAAACGGAAGGCATAGAAATCTCAATTAGTTCACGAATTCCAGTTGTCGTATGGGGAGAAAAAACATTGGCTATCCCTTTGCACATGTCGGCACATGCCAACTTAAAAAAACCTAAGAGCTGAGATATGACAAAAGACACGATGTGGCAAATGATTCTTTAATTTGGAGCAACTTTTTGGTTTCCCCACCTAAGATAGGCATTTTATTGTCGGCACTGTATCTAAATACACAAATAAATAAATAAATAAAATGAAAGGCCGTCGATGCTTAACGTCATCACCTTCTCGAACCCGTCAATTACGGTGGCGATGAGTGGTGGAGAGATGCTGGTTCTTCCCTTCGTACGGGTCACGAACGATGATGCACTCCGGTTCGGTGTGGAACGCGGTGGCAGCGATGTCCTTCTTGACCCTCCACACAAAATTCTCCATACCTGTTGAGGGGGCCGTCAAAGAAGAGGGATGCGGCCCCTGCGATCCGTGCTTGCGCCCTGGCATGGCTGGACGAAGTATATGATGGGAACATGGTTTGATTCTCATGGTCACTTGTTTTGGTGTTGGTTGCTCGGATTCTAGAGAGTCGCTTCTACAAATTTGGCATCAGTTGGAGGTTTCTTACTAGCCTATTGCTTTGGGAATTACATCAAATTTTTAAGGACTCTCAGTCTCTTTCGCCATCGCCGGTCCATGTTATACCTCTTCTAAAAATATGTATCTTCTGGGTATTTGAATCTTGGAATTACTGCCGAAAATATATTTTATACTTCACGTCTTCAATATTTGAGATTTTGCAAGTCTTTCCATTTATCTTGGCTTCCCATCATGGATTGGCTTGCAATCCCGACATTTGTATTGATTTTTCCATTGCAAAAGGAGGCAACAGAGTCAACTTCAAAGAAAATTTAGTTAGTCATTAAAAAAAAGTTAATGAGATAGGATTGAGAGAAGTAAAATTATAAGAATTTGATTCAGATAGGATTGAGAGAAGTAAAATTATAAGAATTTGATTCAGAGTCCGAAAACCCTAGAAAGATAAAGGCAAGATGTATTTGTTAGTCATGGAATAAAAAAATAAAAAATAAAAGAATTTTTGGGTCCAAGGATGGTGCTTGTGGGGCAAAAATCCTTGGTGTGCTCTTTTAGCACTATGCGATTGCATATTTTTTTTTGGTCCAAGAATTAGGCTGTTCAAGTGAGAAAACAAAAACATTAAATATCACTAAAGAATAATATCATCACCTTGTGTGTCATCTATACTCACATCGATCAAAATTGCAACTTGATCGTTAACTCAGATGGACAAAGTTAAGTAGTACAAAGATAATTCGGGAAAACCTCATTCTCTTCCTTGTTAGGTTTCAGTGCCATCAATAACGGTCTTACTTTTAGTGTTCCAAATACCAAAATACATTGGTAAAAAATTTCTCCAATTCGTACGAGTAATGAAAATCAATGCAACAAAGTAACCTCCTTACAAGCTTGTCAAGAGTCAAGACACCGCATTACTCTTTTATTCTCCACGGTGCTCTTATTTTTGTTTTTGCATAAGGTAACTCCAGGTTTGGCGATGGTTGTATTAAGATGTACGACTTTGAAAAATAATTTACTCCCTTCCTTACTATGCAAGAGAGGCCATTTTACATTTTTTTTTTTTTTTTTGCGAATTATGATTGGTCGGGTGACATTCAAGTGGGAGAGGATCTGAGTTTAGCCATTTCTCTTCCCTCTTTTCATTGGTCTGAGGCCTAACTTGGGCCCCATTTCCACGGCTATATGATATGATTTGCAAGGTTGTTTGTTTTTCCGAGGACTCCCGGAATTTGCGTTGAAACCAAATGGAACCCCACCGCCCCCGTCCCACCCCGTACCGATGACTCTCAAGCACCCAGGACGGCAGCAACTCCGCGGTCCCGCCAGTACAAGCTGATCATCGGCCGCTTTCTCACGTTTGCTTTGCCCACTATCCTCGCCCTCCCCATGGCCATCTTCTTGGCGATGCCTGCAGGAATGCTGCCGCAGCACATGCTCGACCTGGGCTCTTCCCTTTCGTCTCTCAACATCTCCATCTCCATCTCCATCTCCCTCAGGAAGCTCGTCACTGTGGAGTACACTCACATGAGACTCATCTTGAGTTCAGATGGCCAGCTCACTCTCTCTCTCTCTCGTCCCTCCCTGGTGTCCAACTCCACTCAGGCGCCCGGCTACGGGACCTCACTCCAAGCCAAGGCCCAGACAACGCTGTCGATTGTCACTGACTTGGGCATAAACGGCTTGGAGGCGACCATCGAAGTAGCGGCAAAAGCCAAGCGGAAGGTGCGTTTGCGTCCGTGGTGGGCCTCCATGCTCAACGTGGACGTCTCATGCACGTACTTGACCTTCACAGCTCAATCCAACAGTGAGGACGGCGGCAATCAGATGATCCTCGAAGGCTCCCTGAGCTGCTCTCTCGACATCATCCCTGAACTCTGGTAAGAAAAGTTACAAGTTCCTCCTTAGTTTCGTATTTCTAGTATCGGAGCAAGTTGTTTGTGTTCACCAGTGAAGTGGACGAGAAGTTGTCGATGCTCAGCATGACAACTTTTTGGAGCCGTTTGATTCCGCGCGTGCTTGGCCTTTTTTATTGTACTAATACTAAACAGTCTTTGATTCTCACCACCCCGTCTCTTCTTGTTCTAATTTTCAGATTCTGGAGACTCTGGCTTCTACCAATTTGGCAATCACTCGGGAGGTTCCTTTCCTAGCCTATGACTTTGATTTACCAAGGAATAAATGACTTGCACTTGACATGCTTTGGATATTAGAGGTTTCTCGAGATTTGTCCCTTTAGCTTAGTGTCTGATCGTGCCTACGCAGTGTTGATTCAAAGGTCCCCCTCACGTTGAAAAATCGTCGATTTGACAATTAACGAGAATTCAAAAGAAAAATAAAATAATATAAAACTCGTTAAAAACAAATCAAATAGGCCACATTGTTCTTTTATTCCCTACATTTTTCTTTTATTTTTTTTGGTAAGATTTTTCTTTTATTTTTGGTTTCCACGTAAAGTAACTTAGAGTTTGGGTAAAACTAAATATCGAAAAATTGCAAGTTTTTCGAATATTAATTGAGGGTCCCAAGAAAATTCGAGAGGGCCCGTCACTTTATCCGCGATTCTTGGGTTCATTGAATTCGAACAAGATTGAGATTTTGAAGTTTGACGTCTTGCTCTTCATAAAGGACAATGGCGCTAGCATTTCTGTTTTTTCTTATTGTCTCTACCACCTAACAAATATAAATTATAATAAAATTTGATCGGATGGGAATGAATGAAGAGATAATACTAAGTCAGTCCTGTATCGAATCTCAAACTTTGATTCTTTTTAGAATTTTTGCTGTTTTATAACCCATATATTATGAAGCCATAAATCATGCCGATCTAATTACTTCTTCTGAATTTTAATGAAAATGATAATGAATATAAATTTTACGCAAAAGGAAAACAGACAGAAAGAGTCGTCGATCTACGAACTTATTTTGTGAAGATTACATTGACCAGGGAAGACTTACTCAACTCCAACGCCTTGCAGTGGTCTTGTCACAAAAATACCATGAGGAAAAAAAATCAACAGTTCATTGGATGATTTCATATCTACGTTGATATATAATTCTAAAATATATTGCACATGAGAGTGTGTGAGTAAAGTTTGAGCGAGAATTTGACTTGAATCAATGCCAAATACAACAATTGATACATGGTTCCGAAATAAATTAATAAGCAAAATCTCCAGTCGCTCAAGTGCACCGACACCCCCCCCCCAACTATTAGGTCACCATGAAATTGGAAACGCAATTCAGCACGTAGGCCTCATATTTATATTACAAGAACCGCCCCGCAAACGCAATTTAGCAATATCTGCCGCGCCCTAAGGGATTAGAGACAGAAATGGCCCTTTTCCAATGCGGGTGCATGCCGTTAGGATAATGTCATTTTACAGCGCGTACATTACATTTCTTCTTCTATGAATGATTAATGATTAATTTTTTTAGATTTATTATTTTGTTCTTAGAATAAAGTCACCGAATTTGCTTTATTTGCTTCGACTGGTCAGCAGACCTATAATTACTTCGACCCGTCACCAGAATCACGTATTTTTTCTTTTGCTTTTTTCCGAATCTTTGACTTTGCTAACGATGACAATACATGCGATATGGATCAGGCAACATAAGCTAAGCATAAGATCAAATTATTATCTTTGGTGTGAAGTGTGGTATTACGTGATCAAATTTACCCATCATTTATGGCTCTTATCACTGGTAAAAGAAATTTTTTGATTGTTCCACTATTAAGACCAGAATTTTAAGAAGGCGATGGCACCTAATATAGAATGTGTTAGGTTAAAAACTAGAATCGGGATTGGCCATGGAAATAAAGTTAACGATATAAAATTGAGACAAAAAAAAATTATAAGATTGATTGAGGGTCTGAGATAACCCTAAAAAGATAGGACCAAAAATGCATTCGTTCATCCCGAAACTGGTGGGGCAAAAATCCTTGGTGCGCTCTCGTGGCATTATGCAATTACATGATTTTTTTTTCCCAAGAATTAGGTTGTTGAATTGGAGAGAAAAAAACATGAAATATCCCTAAAGTATAATATTATCACTTGCGTGGCATCCACACATCACCTAAAACTATAGGATCGAGAATCTGAGATAACCCTAGAAAGACGAGGGCGAGATAGGTTAGTTCGTCGTGAAAAAATAAAAAATAAAAAAATATTTTTTGGGTCCAATTATGGTGCTTCTCGGACGAGAAACTCCATGTGCTGGGTACCATTACGTGATTACATTGATGTCTTAATGCGCTTTGACTGGCAAGTAGCACGGATTGGCTCGGCCTTGCCACTTTGCCAGTACACTTTTGGTCGGCCGCTTTTTTCTCCTGGGGCCAGAAAAGCCACGATTGAAAAAAAAAAAATGCAATTGCTTCGTACGTAAGTAATTCCAATACCCCGGTTGCTCCAACCTTCTCTCCATAAATTCTACGGCACAAAAAATACCTGTAGAAACAACAACACCCAACACAAAAATTCCAAATGAGGACCGAACAATTCCTTCTACCCCATCCGGATGATGATCCGGCATCGCCGCCGCCTAGTTGCAGCGGGGATGACTGGTCAAGTTGTGCTGGTCAAGGACAAAGTGTCCCGTGCTTGTGATGCAGCACGTCGGCATCAATGTCATTCTTGACCCTGGCCTGTCGAGGCATGCTTGTGGCCGATACGGCTGGAGGAAGTATATGATGAGAACATGGTTTGGCACGTGGCTTGTTTGATTTGGTGCATCTTGGCCTTTTTATTGTACTAATATTGAGGATTAATATCATGAAAAACTCAAAATCGATATACCAATAACAAATTTACTCCAAAAATTAAAATCCAAAATTGGCACACCTTTGATTAATTTAACTAAACTAATAGATTTGTGACAAATTTACTTTATATTAATTTTTGTTAAATTTTATTGTCAAATTACTAAGTTAGATGATTTGTAACAATCGACTAATGTACCGGTTTATGATTTCACTCTCCGCTTGTCATAATTATATTAGTTTTGTGATTTTTTATATTAATCCAATTTAATAGAGAATATATTTATCACAAACGTATTAATTTGGGCTTTTTTAGCAATCAAAAAATTAGTGTTGGGTAAATTTATCGTAAATGTACTATTTTAGGATTTTTTTGTGGTCATTTGGGATAATTTGTCACAAATGTATTAATTTGTGATTGTTCGTTGTATTAACTCATAATATTAAACCTTTACCAAAAAAAGAAAACTCATAATATTAAACGATATTCAATTCTCACGACCACGTCTCTTGCTGTTCGATTTTTCAAATTCTGGAGACCGTGGCTTCCATAAGTTTGGGCATCACTTGTAGGTTTCCTTCTTAGTTTATTACTTTGGCAAGCACTTCACATGCCGAGGATTCTTTTGAATGTACGATTTTTCACGGAATAAATAGCTTGCACTTGATCCCCACCTATTAACTTAATTTTTTTATTGGAATTTCTAATGCAGCATAAGAGTCGGGTTTTGTCCACACCTTTGGGGTGTGCCTCTCCTCCGTCAGACAAATTCACGTGCTGCTCGCGATCCTTTGTTGCCTTTATTCATTTATTTTGACTTTTGAAACTAAAAGATGTCACGGGCAGCTCAAAAGACGCTCCGACACGAGTTGCAGTTTGAGCCTGGGACGGATAAGCATTGGTTGACTATCACTGGTCCCACTGTTGATTCGCGTGTCCTCACGTCTCACAAATCATCGATTTAATAATTAACGAGAATTCCTAAAAAAAAGAAATTTAACCTAGCTAAAAACTTATCGAGAGAACACATTGTTCTTTTATTCCCTACATTGTTCTTCTTTTATTTTGGTTTTTCACGTAAAGTAACTTAGAGTTTCGGTGAAACTAAGATCGAAAAGGTACAAGTTTTTGAAATATAAACTAAGGGCCGCGAGAAAATTCTTGAGAGGGCACATCACTTTGTTTTTTCTTGTTTATGGTCTCCACCACCTAACAAATATAAATAAATAAATAAAATGATGCCTTTTGATTGGATGGGAATAAATGAAGAGATACTAAGTCAGTCCCGTATCGAATCTCAAACTTGATTCTCTTCAGAATTTATGAAACAATGAAACCCTAGCTCATACCAATCTAACTACTTCTTCTGAATTTTAATGAAAATGATACCGAATATAAATTTCACGCAAAGGGCAAAGGGATGGAAAGAGTCGCCCATCCACACACTTAGTTTGAGAATATTGAATTGATGAGAGAAGATTTACTCAACTCTAACGTGCTGCAGCAGTTTTGTAACAAAAATACCATTAGAATAAAAAAAAACAGTTAATCAAATGATTTCATAATACATTGTAGTGTGAGTAAAGTTTGAGCAAGAATTTGACTTGAATTAATGCCAAATGCAATAATTGATACATAGTTCCGAAATATAGTTTAGAGCAAAATCTCCACCCGCTAGGTTCAGGTCAGAAATATCTTGAAAACCCGAATCGAATCAAGCTGAATCGCCAACATCCCTATCACCTCAAGACCATCTCGGGAGGAGCTTCACACGAAGCTGTCCACGTAGCTGTCCACGTAGCTGGTGGAGACAGCTGTTGCGCAAGATCTGTCAAGGCGGAGAGAACCGACTACGAGGAGCGAGTCGGTAGTCGTGGCACTCCTCGAGCCACCGTTCCAATCCCAAATTCGACGACGAGAGGTTTGCCTGCGTGTGCGCGTGCGTCATGGGTCGAATCTGAGTTTCGGAACGTCATCGCTGAGCGCGAACGTGACACTCAACACCCACCGATTTAAAAAAAAAAAAAATAAAAAATCAAAGGGTAAACTGCAAAAATTGAAAGGTGGGATAGGATTCAACCGTATCTAAACTGGACGATTTCGTCGATATTTCATTCGTACCACCATCGCCATAAAAGAAGAGGCCTTTGTAGATTAGACACGAGAAAAGGAGCAATGGCCTTGGAATTTTTCTTTTTTCACTTTAGGAGTTCTGTCTCCACCACCTGATATTTCAAGGAAACGGGGAAAAAAAAGAAAGACAGAGAATCGACAGCCACCCCACCCATGGGTTTAATGAGGGAAGATTTCTCGACTCCATCCCCACGGTTTTCCTCCTTGTAAATGCACATTGATATGTAGCTCGCCTATGTATTGCATGTGAGAGTATGTGGTTAAAATTTCAGTGAGAATGCAATTGAAGTCAACTTCAAATGCATATCAATTGTGAACTTCCTTAGGATAAACCATTAAGGAAAAGTTAATGAATTATTAGATGGGCGAGACAATTGTTCAAAAAGCTCAAACTCTACTGCACGGTGGCCAATTCAATTCTAATTAGCAATTAATTCCCGAATCTTTTGATAGTTTGTCAATGTTTAATCGGAAATTATTGACGTGAATGTCAGCCTTTCTATATGGTATGACTAATGTTGACATAAATGAGTTTTGCAATTTTTTTTTTATTTTCGATTATATATATATATATATTGGTCTTATTTCTCTTCACCAATCGCTGAGCTTTGGCAATGGCCAGTAGAGGTCGCTAGCCACAAGCAAAAGCCAATGAGGGTTGTGATGCCCTTGGGGCATTGGCAAGAGCCACCCTTACGGCCTTTGTTGAGGGCTCGCCTATCTCGAGGACATCACGGTCCTCATCCACGATTTGCGAGGGCTTGTAGGTGTTGATGGCCACCATAAAAGAAAAAAAAAAAAATTGAAAAAAAGAAAAAGAAAAGAAAGGAACAAATAATAATAAAAATTATAGATTTTTTTTTTTTTGAAAAATTGCAAAAATTGTCCACATTAAAGGATAGCTAACAACTATCTTAGTGATTTCCGGCCAATATTGGCGGGAAAGATTACATTAGCAAATTTTTATAAAGGTTTAACATTAAATTGGCTCAATTGAAAGGTTTAAAAATAAATTGATATCTATACAATAAATTGATAATTTTTTTGGTAATTTTTCCCTAGTAAGCATGCATAGTACTCATTAAAGAGATAGTGTTGGCACCTAGCGTGAACTCTCCCAAACCCACATCTATCACAACTTGGAATTTAAACATATAATATATCAATAATTGAGAGTGAATTTTCCTTCTGCAAGCTAGAAATTCATGGATACAAGAACTTGTTCACGCTAGATTGATCTAATCCATCTTGTTACATTTTCTCTTTATATTGGAAACGTTTTGCAAGCAATTGTTATTAGGTTTTAGTCCTAAATCACTAATATGTGATAGGTGATTATGCAGATGTGCAAACATCAATGTAAAACTCAAAAGCCAAAGCGTTAAATAAATTACTCAAAAAGACTAAAAAAGACTTAAACGCACTAAGCAAGCCAAAGCAAAGCTTCACTATCACTTCATGAAACGATAATTCTGCAAATTTTAACTAAAAGACAAACAATTATAAGATATATGCATGTTCTAATTATGAATTCTAATTGTAATCATGTAAAGACAACTTGGCCTTTCGTTTTCACAAGCAAAACGAGGATTTCACCCATTGACACAAGGATCATAGAAGAAGATAATGTAATGGCTATATAAAATTATGAAGGTTGGGTGAGAAGTCATACCTTGAGGCCGCCTTCTTCTCCTCATCGCCAGGCCCGTCGAGTCGAGAAAAAGAATGGCCTAAAACGATTCCTTGCAATTCTATTATTTTCTTAGGGTATATTTAGTAACCATTCCGTTTCGAGAACAATTTTTAATCGAAATGATTTTTTTTTATTCTGTTCCCGAGAATAATTTCTAAGCATTTTAAGACGTTCGGTAACTACTCAAAAATTTTATTCCCATAATAGAATTGTGTTTGGCATCGTCTTAAAAATTTTTAATCCAAACCATTTTCTTTTAATTTTTAAATAATTTTATCACTTTTTTTCTTTTTTTCTTTTCTCTCTCTTCTTCTTCAACCTTTGGCTGGTTGCTGGCCTTGGATGATTATCGATCAATAGGCGAGGGGTAGTGACCTTGCCGGAGCGTCGTCGGCCCCCGACGAGGTTGCTCCTTGTCGATCGAGCCTTGTTGGTAGTTGGGTGAGGCTTGGCCTTGCCTTGGCCAAGTGACACCAACCTTGCGGTGGCTTGGCAAGGTCGAGCCCCGCCGATGATTGGGCAATCTCGGCTTTGTCAAATTTGGGTCAGGTTGAGCCCCAGCCAAGGCAAGATCAAGGCTTGTCCGGCCAGGTGAGGCTCGGTGGTGGCTGAAGGAGGCTCGGGCGAGGCTCACTAATGGCTGGGTGAGCCTCACTTGTCAGGCAAGGCTTGCCAGTGGTCCGAGGAGGCTTGAGAGAGGCTCACCTCGCTTGTGGCTAGGCAAGCCTTCAATGAGCTCGCTGGACCTCACCTAATCGATCGCCAGCAACCAATGGCGGTGGTCAACAATGGTGGTGGTGGAAGAAGAAGAAGAAAGAAGGAAGAAGAACAAGAAAAAAAAAGAAGAAGAGAAGAAGAAAAAATAAATTTAGATTTGCTTGATCTGGAATTATTCCTAGGAACAAAGAATCAGTTTTTATTTTTTTATTCATTGATTCTATTCTAAATCTATTATAGAGAACAAAAAATTTACCAAATGGATTTATGTTCCAAATTTACTCTCGGGAACAAAATAATAGAAATTGTTATTATTTGGCAAGTCGCCAAACCCGCCCTTAACATCGATTTGCTATCTCCATCATGTAATTTCCCAAGGAATCGAGCTTTTCTTTTCTCTCTCTCCTTTTTTTTTTCTTAACACCGTAAAATCATGTTCATACTTCGGGCAACGTATATATTTTCAGTTTGTCTTTTGTTTTGTTTTTTTTTTTTTTTTAAAGGTTTGGTTTAGGGATGGGTGGTTGACTGGGTGTCTCTACAGATTTATTTATTTTTCCTTTCTTATTCTTCAGAGTTTCATTAGGCGTAATCAATCAACTTTCGGAATTTTTGCTATTACAAACACTTTGAGGGAAGCCAACTGGAAAAAACCCAACTTATCTATTTCTAAAACTATAAATTTGCTTCCACAAAAAAAAATTGCTTCTTAAGTTTTAGTTGGGCTTTCATTACAACGCTAGTTCTACATCACTATGTATGGGCTGTTGCACTGGTCTGTAACCTTAAAGCTAGCACGGCGTGCTTTTAAGATGTAGGGCGCAAATGAGTCGCAACAAGAACAGACATTGTCGAGTTGGCTACGGATCTTGGTAGCGTTGTTCACCACGTGCTAGTATATTATGCTTGCGAAATCTCAAACTAGCATGACTTGTATTAAAGCCTTGCTGATTTTGGTTAGCTACAACTAAAGAGGCTAATATCATCCTTGTGCCTTGTCTGAATGGGCGCTGCCTATAGTTTTCAATCTACAGTTGTTTTATAAAGTATCTTTCCATTCAATAGTCCCTTATAATAGAATGCGTTCTCATGTTGATTTGAAATAAATTTCACTCGTGATATCTTAAGTGAAATTTATAATCAGGTTGCTAAAGCTTTGATTTCAATCTCCAAAATACTAAACTTTAAACTTTTTCTTCCGTGATCAATGCACTTTAGTGGAATCCAATAATTTTTCCATTAAAATAGTAACGTAGGTCAAATTCTGATAAAAATGCATTAATTGCAAAAAGATTTGAATTTAGTTATTGGGTAATCAAATTCAAAGTCCAAGGGCTTTTTCGCCCGCACGATGAAACTCCTCTTCTATTTTCAGCCAAATAGTCCGCCGAGTCATCAACCCATATATTAGCGGTCGCTTTTCGGGGGAAATAGCTATTCTGTTTTCTAGATTAAGCATCTGAACATGCGTAGGTGAGAAACAACCGTTATTAGTTAAAATTATCCTCATTGATTCATTCACTAAACTTCCTTCCTAACCATTAATCAAATCTTTCTTCATAATAAAAAGTTTCTTCCGCAATCTCACTTATACAATAGAGAGCGGCATTCTTGAAACAAATAGACAAGTATATCATAAGTCCTAGAACTAACTGTGCAAGTGCAAATGGATTTTAAAACTTTTAAAAAGTGCAATGAAATCATAAAAATTGTTAAAGTAATGCAATTAAGTCTTTCAAGCTCTACTAAGAATCTAACCATCGTCAAAATAGCATATAAAGATATGCATTAAAAAAAATCCTTTCATTACTAATCGCATGCATTTACGTGGCTAAACATGTAAGAACTTGGTTGGATTTTCCAAATGCTAATGCATTGTCAAAATAATTATCGATTTAATAAATACTGAAGATTTCAATAAAGATAAATCTCGTAAATTTTTTTATTGAGAGACCGCATCATTTTATTCTCTAGATTTTTTTTATTGTTTTAAATAAAGTTACTTTTTTTTTTTTGAACAAATATATAAAGTTACTTTAGGTGTCGCGATAATATGAATAAAATGTATGAGTTTAGGGGACCCACAGGCATTGAGAGGTCTAATAAGTATTGCCGGTGACATCATACGAGAAAAGGTACGATGATGTCCCCCTCGCACGTGTCTCTGTTCTTCTTCTTTTTTTCAGCACGTCGCACGTGTCGGGCTTGACGTCATCTCTATTACATATTGACTCGTCGCTTGGGGTACCCACTAGCATTGACGTCATCGGCATTACATATGAGATATCGCTTGTGGGGCCCACTGACATTGACGTCATCTGCATTACATACATCGACTCCGTCAGATCGGCCCCGCCAAAACGCCTCTGTAGATTTGCCGTCTTTTACGGATTTATTTATTTTACTTGTCTTGTTCTGGAGAGTTTCATTTGGCTAGCTAATTTAGTCGTCCCTTAATCATCAAATAAAAGTAATTAACTTTCGGAAGAAACTTGGCCAAGTTCTTTTAGAATCAAAATCAACATAGTTTGCCTTATTGTAGCAAGTATAGAGTTGAGCTTATATGCTCAAAATTTTATTAGCTCTTTTGTTTATTATACTAATAAAAATGTGGCACAATATACTTTGTAATATTAGGATTTTTTTGGACCAAGCAAAATAAAATAAGATAAAAACAAGATTTGAGCCTGTCAACAAAGGGACATTCAACCTTTACCCAAAAAAAAAAAAACAAAGGGACATTCACCTCCTTTCTAAGAGAGAGCCTGCGCAAAACATAGGGAAAAGAAAAGAGAAAGAAAAGAGAGAGAGAGAAAGAAAGAAAGAAAGAAGAAAGCAAGAAGAGGATCTTTGCTACGGACACATTGCCAATGCGGATTTATTACCCCTTTGTAAGTTTTAACAAGCTTTCTTTCAAAAGTAATTCGAAGAATTCATCCATTGACGCAAGAATCGCGAAAGAAGATAGTGTTATGGCCATATGAAATTATGAATGTTGGGTGAAATGAAAATTTTTTACATGCCATTACACATTAACTTATCGTAATTAATTGATTCAAAGAGCCCCAACTACAGCTGAAGTGTGAATCGAAGAATCATAGCTCGAGGCCTTCTTCTCCCTTGGTATTATCTTGGTGCCTCCATCGCTAGGCCCGCCAAGTCTAGAGAAAAAGAATGACCTAAAGGATTCCTTGCAATTTTATTATCTTCTTAATATCCGTAGTTGCTATCTCCATCACATGATTTCCCAAGCAATCGACTTTCTTTTTCCTGTAAAATCATGTTCGCATGTAATTCCCTAAACAAAAAATGATACAGTTGAACTTTGGAATTTGTGATTAAAATATCAAGAAATGATCATTCGTCACAGTTAGTTACTAATGGAGTTTCCAAGATGGGTTGCATGTCTCATGCTTATGGCATGATTGATGATGCCAATGACAGAGATTATTACTCCATTTGTTTTGCAAAATATATGGCATTTTTGGGAAATATTCTCTATGAAGCTATTTTCCAAGAAAATGTAATTATTTTATAATGTTCGGTTGAAATCTAAAAACGGAAAATATTTTTCACTGTTCAACAAGGAAAATATTTTCCTCCATGTACTATTTTTTAATAATTTTTTATTATTTTATTTTAAAATCTAAATTTTTATTTTTTAAAGAATTGATTTTTTAATTATTTTTATTTAAAAAAATTATTTATAAATGATTTTTATTCTTTTGCTTTTTATTTTCTTTCTTTTGTCTTCTTCTTCTTCGGCTAATCGTCGGTGAAGGGCCAAAGGTGAGCTCTAGCTCACTTGACGCCGACAAGCTAGATTTCACCAAAGGTTCGCACTCGTCAATTTGGTGAGGCTCAAGCTCACTTCTCACCAGAGGCTTGCACTCACCAATCTGGTGAGGCTTGAGCTCATTGCTTGCCGTATCGGCGAGCCTCCAGCCTTAGCTTGCTGCTGATCAAGCAAGTGACGAGCTAGGGCTTGAGCTCGAGCTCAATGCTCGTTGCTTGCCCGGCTCATCATCGATCGGGCAAGTGGCGGGCCTTGAGCTTGCTTGTGATTGGTCATCAACCATCAGCTGTTGTCATGGTCAACGACTAGCTAAGACAAAAGTTAAACAAAAATTTAAAAAAAAAAATAGAAAAAGAAAAGAGAAAAAAATGAAAATGAAAAATAATTAAAAATCCAATTCTTTTGAAATGAAAAAAAAAAAGAAAAGGAAATATTAAAAGGTTAACATAGGTATGAGATAGGAGAAAGTTACTGAGGAAAATGTTTTCTCATCTTGAAAAGCTAGTGAAGACTTTTTTCAGCTGATGGAAAATGTTTTCCCTAATTAGTTTATTTTCGGTGAAACAAACACTGACAAAATTGGAAAACATTTTTCTACAAGTTGTTTTTTGCGAAACAAACAAAGCTTGCATTCTTGACAATTTTACTTTCAATCCATCCGTTGATGGCTTTTGCAAACAATTGAAGTTGGATAGCGCAACTGAGATTATAGAGAGAATGTGCAGTCATGGTGTTTTTCTTGATGAGATCACATAAAACTCTTTGTTGAATGGCCTATGCAAGGAATCAAAGCATGAACGGGTGACGGAAACATTCGAACTAACATTGCTTCTTAGGATATTGTCATTCAGAGCTTATGCAAGGGTCACGAAGTGAAGGAAACTTAGAATTTGCTCCATAAGATGGGAATGAAGGGGATTACACCAGATATTCTGAGTCTTAGCACACTGATTAATGGGCTTTGAGATCATGGGGAGATGGACAAAGCCTACAGTTCTTTCAGGAAAATGGAGGAGCATTATAAGGTTACTCATACGACAGCAACGTAAAGTATCATGATCAATGCTTTTCCGGAAAATCTAAGTACCGATCTAGTGGCGAAGCTCTTTCATGAGATGAGTGTCAAAGGTTGCCTGCCCGACAGTAACACATACCGTGTGATGATTGATGGATTCTCTGAAGCAGGAGATGTCAACTCGGAACACGAACTTCTACCTGAATCAATTGCCTTGGTGCGAAGCATAGGGTTCATGAAGCTGTTGGGGTCATTCACCTTATGGTTCACAAAGGTATTGTTCCTGAGGTAGTGAACACTATTTTTTGAGGCTGACAAAAGGGAGGTGACTGCACCTAAGATTGCTGTGGACTACTTGTTGAAGAAAAGCCATATTACTTATTATTCTTATGAACTTCTCCTGAGGGTGTTCGGTATTGCGTCATTTAATTAATTAATCATTACGTACACATTGCATATCATGCATCATATTTCATATCTAGAACTTAGGTGGATACATAATTCATGTTTAAAGCAATGCATGTGATCTTTAAAATCCTTCAGCAGTTAGGATAGTATAGAGTTTTCTTCAATGAAACAAAAACCAAATAAAAATGTTATTTAAGTCATATAGATTTCATAGTATGCATGTCATATGTTACACGTTAGTTAATGAGTCACATGTTCATTGTCTTAATACTCTTGTAATGCAATTGGATCATAATTAATTATTGTTTTTCATGCATTATTAATGATGTATATAGTTCAGTTTCAGATGGGATGGGATCGTATTTTTCGTTGGATCGGATATGGGTTTCGCGGGTGATCTCCTGGTGGTGTCTTGGAGCACCGCCATCCTTTTAGCAGTGAGAAAATTTTAGGGTTCGATGCATTATGTAGTCTAGATCGTCAAAAAAGAAAATAAGAAAATGCCAAAAGATTAGCGTTGCATCATTAGGTCACTTTCTTTTCAATAAAAGTTATTAAGCCGTGTTATTTTTTTTTATCTATTTAAAAAGGAAAACACAAAGGTGACTTGCCTGGTTAATTAATAGGATTAATTCATAATTAATTCTATTTCATGTCATTGTTATTTCATGTAGGTTGCATATATATATATATATATAACAGAGAATTTATCGAAGTTGCATTATTTTGTAAAGAAAAATCATAAAAGGAACATATATGCTTATAGAATTACTATGTCATCCATCCCGTATCATGTAGCACATGCATATTTAGGATCATGTAAATTAGATTGCACACATATTGTGATGGTTCAAGTTCCGTCATATGAATTGCATCTCACATGTCATTAAAGTAAAAATCATGCATATTAAATTTATATTAAGATTGCATATAATAAAAATTTTTAAAAAAAAAAAAAAATTAGGAGCCTTGTCATTTAGAAATCATGTTTAGGGCATGCATTTTTAATCAGCATTTTGCAAGTTTTTTTTTTTTTTAGAATAAACCTTAATAAAGTTGTAGTTTGTTATGCTTAAGGTTAGTTATAATTCTTACAATTTATCACTTTGGTTTATTGAATGTTATTTTATTGGTTGTGCACTCGCATGACCACCCTTTGCATGTTACTAGCTTATGTTAAAATTAATCAAGACTGCTTGCAAATTATTTTTAAATTAAAATGAAAAGGTACCAAAAGGCCGTTAAATTAATCTAGCGTAACCATGTCCCTGGATTCATTGAATCTCTGGTTCGCAAAAGCAAAGTATTCTCCCATACTTTACTTACGTTTCTTATCAACCCTAATTGATTAATGGTAGCTCCAAATTGAGTAAAATTGCATGTTTAAATGGATTAATTTTTAATGTCAAGTTGCGATTGGTAGGACTTGGGAAGGTCCGTGCAAAGTCTTCAGGCTTAGTAATCCATTAGCCTTCTTTGGGTAATTCACCTTTGAAAAGGTCGCGATAACTTGGCGACTTCACTGGGGATAGAGTTAAAACTCATAGTAGACATAGGCTTGTTTATTTTTCAAAAATATTTTTTGTTTGGTAGCATGAAACAAGGTACACTCCTAACATGAAGTGTTAAATGTTTTTACATAAAGGAGTTATAAAGGGAGTAATGCTTGCTGGCCCTTTGTTTTGTAGGAAGGTGTTGAGATTGAATGTTTTTTCTTATATATTGATGTGTTGCTTGTATTATTAATTTTTGTGTATGATTTTAAGATGGTTTTAGCACTACACATTACACACACAACTTGCAGTTAGAGCTGGGCCGCATTTAAGGATTGTAGTATGGTGTTGAGAAATAAGCCAACCTTGAACGTGAGACTACGGTGTAGAGGTTACCTTTCTCAACCCCGAAATTTTTTTTTTTTGGTGTCAAAATGTTTATACTTGTCTGCAAAACTGCGTGATTATAGGATTTCCTTTTGACTCAGTCAAAGCTAAGAGGACCCGACCTTTGTACGCGAGACTGCAATTAGTCGGACCATTCTCTTGGCTCTAACTTGCTAAGCTTTATAGTTTAGGTATCGAGCCTCACATCTCATGCGCTTGTCTATGTGGTTGCCATTTTTCCTTTGTAAAGTAAGTATTCTTACCTTATACTATGTAATCTATTTACTTTATCGCATCTTCTTTTGGTCGACGACAAAAGGTCGATCGTAGGTCTTAATCTATATACAATGGAGAGATCTGATGTTCAATTTGTTCCAACTCCCAGGATCGAGCTTAAAGGGTGGTGGAATAAATTGAGTAAAGAAGGCTAAGATTATGCGGAGTCGATATTGGGACGGCTCATTCCTCTTTTGGATATTAGAGTCCATAGTGGTGTTTTGCAAGCCATATCACACTTTCGGTGTCTTGAGACAACTACTTTTATTTCTGATAAGAACAAGCTAACTCCAACACTGAAAGAATATAGCATTATCATAGAATGCCCCTTGAGATTAAACTTGTTAGGCCGCCTCTTGGTATGGAGCCCACATCAATTTTGTCTCAATTTTTAAGAATTAAAACTGATGAGATTAAGAAAATTTTAAAAACTAATTGTAATGCATGCCCATTCTCCTTTTTGGCCGATCATTTTTTAAATCAATCTTCAATGCGCCAAAAGGGTAGGAGATTCATCTTAGCATTCTTTGGATTTATAATCTTTCCTCATCAAGAAAATGCTATGAATCATTCGATTGCATGGATGGTTAAACAAGTATGTGTTGGCATGAACTTTATAAATATGATTTTAATTGAAACATTTTTATCCTTCAATCGTTTTAAACAAAATGGAGAAAAAATCATGAGTGCCTCTCCTGAACTTTTACAAATCCGGTTTCTTTCTCACGCGAAGGAGTTTGGTCATTTCATGTGTTGAGATGAAACTGATGATTCTAATTACCCAATAAAGAGATTTTCAATATTAGAGAAAAAGTATACTAGAAAGTCATTTTCCGATTGGGTAACTTTTCTAAAAGATCAGATCCCACGGCCTCCTATGCTATGCTAAATTGTTCCAAATTAGTGTGGCTCGTTTCTCTCATAAGACGGATGATCCAGTTCCATTGATGGGAATCATTGGTGCGACATCTTACTACCCTTATAGAGTGGCCAGTCAATATCAAGTGCTCCAGAATATCCCACCTCCTCTCCAGATGGACCTATTCTAAGCTCGCTTCATGCGTAAGGATCACAAATACCTGGATGAGATTGAACGCCTTGAAAATGCATGGAATGAATGCCATCCCAAAAAGATAGTGGTGCCCAGAAGGTTAAAGGGAGAAGAGAAGACTTTACATGCCTCGGATTGTTATATCCACCAGCACAAAATTCCTCTAACTCTACTTCCTATGATACTTGAAGTGACTATAAAGCCCACTTGTCAAGCACAAATTGAACATCTTGAAGAAACGGTGGAAAGGAATAAAGCTCATATCTTTGAGTTGGTTTGACAGAACAAAAAGCTTCGAAAGACAGTGATATCCCAATTGTATATGAAAAAGAGTCACTAGATTTAGGAGTTCAATTCTAGCTTTAGGGTTTTATTTCAATTTCTTATATTAATGTTTTAGGAATTTAATTTCCTAGGGAGCTATTTTAATTTCTTAGGTTGATATCTTTAGAATTTGATTTCACTTAATAAAATGCACGATCGACCGTTGTCATGGATCAATCTCATTCGTTATGATGCTTATTGTACTTTTTACATTATTAGTTATAATTGATACAACACGGCTTGCCCAAGATCGCCAATCTGTACTCGTTCTAAAGCAATTATGGTCGATAACACCAAACAAATGCATGTTGCTGAACAAGCTTGCATCATTGTCCTTGAAACGGAGATGAAGCAAGTCCTAAATATCCTTGAGTAGCTCTCTAAACAAATCGATTCCCTCTAAGCAAACACTGTCCCACTAACTCCTCAAGTTGAAGTGGTGTTACCACAATATGCTCCCATGATTGATCCAAGAGATAGAGGCAAGAATATGTTCGCAAGTGGCCCATCAACCTTTGATGATGCCTCCATGGTTAAAATTACTGACACACCTCAAATCGTTGCTGATGATGAGGTATAAGTGATACATTCGACTGTACCGAAAACTGAGTAAGAAAAACGCTTGGCAAAAATCAAGGATAAACTTAAGCAGTTGCAGGGTTCATTGAGCCAAGACCCGATTGACTTGTCCATTATGCAACAATCAAGATGCCAAAAAAGTTCAAAATTCTAGACTTTGAAAAGTATGACAACACCTCTTGCGCGAAGATCTATCTATAGACTTATGTGGTCGGGATGACCCAATATGTTGACAATATACCCTTGATGATTCAACAATTTCAAGCAAGCCTGGTAGGACCAACGCTACAATGGTACATTATGAAGAAAATTAATCTCTTAAAGACTTAGGAGGATTTGACTAGCACTTTCTTTAAGCAATATAAGTATAATATTGACGTCACTCCATCTCGAGAAGATTTACTTTACACAGAAAAGAAGAAAACGAAATCTTTCAAGGAATATGTCACGAGATGGAGGATCGAGGCTGCTCAAATTACTTTGGAGCTAACGAAGAAGGAGCTGATGGATTTGTTCATGAACACACTTCCACTTGAAACATCAAAATCGAATGCTAGGTTCGACCGTCGAGTCATTCAATTAGCTAATCCCTGTTGGTGAGCCAATTGAAGTAGTCTTGCGTGATGGATGGGCGTCTGATAAGGAACCAAGAAGAATAAGGAACCTGTAACGAAGGTTAATACAGCTTACATTCAACCACCTCACTCTACCCCTAAAAACCCAACAGGAAGGAGCACAACCATTCTTTGGCCAACAGAAGAACACTTCCAGGCATCAATTCATGCCACTTCCTAAACCCTTGTCCAAGAACTTGCCGACCCTTCAAAAGAAAGGATTACTTGCTAAGGAGTTTAAAGGATCTAATCTCGAGCGTTTCTCCAACTATTATCTGTCCAAGACATGTGCTTACCATATGGGGAAGGTAGGGCATTCTGTTAACGATTACGATATGCTGCGACAAAAAATCCAAAATCTTTTAGATGCTAAGATGCTCTCATTCCGCAATGCACGGTCGAACATCCAAAATAACACATTTGCTGACCACCCGAAAGTTGTGAACACCATCTTTAGTTTTGATGCTGGCAGAAAGAAGTGCTTGAAAGTGCATGTGAACGATGTTTATAATGGTTTACTACGAGCTAGGTATTATTTAGATGCGGAAGAGCCCACCATGTTTCAGAAGATGCAAAGAGTTAAGACAATGTCCAAGGAGGGGATGATTGTTTATGCAGACCGACATAGTTTCGACTATCACTCCAATCATTTTTTATTTGAAGGACGAGTTTATTGATTTTGAGGATAATTTTACTGACTTGAATGTTGAAGCTAATGATTCCCTAGCTCTTGGCATGCCACCATTGGAAGACGGGTCGGATGAGGATGGATTACTCATTAATGATGTACCACTGTCTGATGATGAAGAATTAATTCTCGATGTTACACAACCTTATGCATATATGAATGATAAAGTGGTCCCATGGTGTTATGATGCAGAAATAGATGTGGTCACTCGATCAGGATGCACCTATACTCAAGCCAACTCACAACCTGTCAAGCCAGTCACTAATGAGGAGGCTAAAGAATTCTTAGCCATAACTAAGGCAAGTGAGTATAACGTAGTAGACCAACTTCGTAAAATGCCAACACAAATCTCCCTATTAGAGTTGCTCTTGACATCGGAGAAATATCAAAAGTCCCTGATGAAAGTCCTTAATGAAGTACGCGTCTCAGAATCTATTGAACCTGAGAAGTTGGAGGAATTTGTGGGGACCATTTTGTTAAAGGACAAGATTGCCTTCTCAAATGAGAAGTTCCCAGACAAAGGAAGAGGACATGACAAAACCCTCTATATCTCAATCAAGTGTCAACATACCTTGGTGTCCTGCATACTCATTGATAATGGATCAACTTTAAACATATGCCCTCTAGCAACTCTAAAACGCCTTGGGTATGATTTTGAGAAAATTTGCACGGCTAACCTCTATTCGAGCATTTGATAAGACCAAGAAAGAAGCAATTGGAGAAGTTGATTTAGACTCACAAATAGAGCCAATGTTATTTAATGCAATTTTCCAAGTCTTGGACATACGTACAGCATTCAACTTTTTGTTAGGTCGTCCATGGAGACATGCAGCAGGTCCAGTTTCCTCAAGTTTCCACCAGAAAGTGAAGTTCGTGATGAAAAGAAAGCTTATTACAGTTCGAAGAGAAGATGAGTTCAAGATTTATCACGAGACGGTTATCCCTTATATTGAACCAAATTGTAAAGAAGAATCTAGTTTTCAAGCATTTGAGTTGGTTTTAACCATTCACGTCTCTTGAGGCACTACCCTACCCACTCTAGAAGTATCAAAGTCGGTGATCATGGTAGGCAAAATCATGGTGGGAAGTGGTTTTGCCCCAGGTGATGGTTTAGGTTGACATGGTCAAGGCACTCGCCAACCAATTGAAGCCAAATAGAAATCATACACGACTAGACTGGGCTATCATGGTAGGGGTGGACGATTGTGCAGAGGAAGACGAAGAGAACAAGGATGAAATGGCTTCACTATACCCCATATTAGGTCCACATTCCCTAGGCCTACGAAGATGATGCATGAGGAAGAAGGGGCGGTCGATACCAATATTCGATATTCCAAGCCTCCAAGTGCTAACATCGATGTTTGTAATGTTGTTCCTATTGGATGGGGAAAGGTAGATAAACCTGTTGCATGCACCATTCGATCCAGTGGAAGAGACGATGTGCTCAAAGGAATGATTGAATTGTTCGAGGAGAATTTAGTGTTTGCCATCAACAAAGCTCGAGAGTAGGAGAATTTTAATTGTTTGCGCACTTCTCTACGCAGGAGTTTTTATTACTTTCCTAATTTGCATGTTAGGATTTTCAATTCTAGGGTTTCTCTCATTTCAATAATGTAATTTTCTTTTCATCCAATAAAATACATGAAGATTTTCATGTTTTAAGGGCATGTTGAAGTACACCCTACTAGCCTTGTGATGAAATCCTACCAAAAGAAAACGGCAATGAGCTAATTTTGAAGGCTGGCTTCTTCATGTTCCCTTTAAATTTTTCCAAAATAAAATGATTTTCCAACACATATTTGATTTACCCTGTTTGTTCTTTTCAATCATCTACTTTATGTTTTAGGTGCAATCCTGTGCACATTTGCTTTAATGAAGATGAAGCGTTAAGTTCAAGTTATGAGGAGCAAGATGATTTAACGGATATTCAATGTAGTTGGGAGCAACAAGAAAATTCAAAACCAATCATTGTTGGGCAGACTGTCACCATAAATCTTAGTTACACAAAAGGCACCAAAGAGGTCAAGATTAGGGTAGACTTGACCAAATATGAAGCTAAATGCTTGACCTAGTTGCTAAAGAAATACTATGATGTCTTTGCCTGGTCTTATGCCACTATGCTAGGTCTAAATCCATCCATTGTTGAACATTGTCTCTCGACTAATCTCGATGTAACTCCTAAGAAACAAAAACTACGAAGAATTAAGCCAAAACGCTTTAGGAAAATAGAGGAGGAGGTCATGAAACTACGTGACGTGAAATTCATCAAGGTATCACAATATCCAATGGATAGGAAACATAGTGCCAGTGCTAAAAAAAGATGGTCACGTTAGATTCTGCATTGACTTTAGAGACTTGAGCAAAGCCAACCCTAAAGATGATTTCCTACTACCTCACATTGATATTCTCATGGATAGTAATGCCGGCTTTGAGCTCTTTTCTTTCATGGATCGATTCTCAGGATATAATCAGATTAGGATGAATGAAAATGATAAGAAGAAAAATGCATTCATCATTCCATGGGAAACATTCTGTTATAAGGTCGTGCCTTTTGGCCGTAAGAATACCGATGCAATATATCAATGGGCCATGGTAACACTTTTGCATGATATGATTCACAAAGAAAAATGTTGATGATATGATTGCCAAAATCTCGACAAGGAGAAGATCACCTTAAGATTTTAAAGAAGCTATTTAAGCAACTTTGTGAGTTTAAGTTACATCTTATTCCAGCAAAATGTGTGCTTGGAGCAACTTCTAGCAAACTATTAGGTTTCATGGTCAGTAGTAGGGGTATTGAGATTGATCCCTCAAAATTCAAGGTAATACATGATTTGCGCCCTTCAACAATAGTGAAAGAGGTCCAAAGTCTTTTGGGGAGGTTGAACTACATAGCTCGATTCATCTCCTAACTCTCTGAAACTACTAGACCTTTCTTCAAGCTCCTTAAGAAGAATGCTGAGGTTAAATGGGATGATAAATGCTAAGAAGCATTCAGAGAGTTGAAGCGATACTTGATAAGTCCACCAATACTTGTTCCCCCAACACTAGGACAACCTCTAATTCCCTATCTCACAATTAATAGAGAGTCATTGGGAGCAATGTTGGCTCAAAAGAGATCGACAGATGGGTAGGAATGTGTCATTTACTACCTAAGCAAGAAGTTCTCAATAACAGAGATGAACTACTTTAATGTTGAGAAAATGTGTGACGATTTAATATGGGTTTTGCACAGGCTGCGACAATATACCCTACACTACCAGACGTTTCTAGTCTATGAGAATGACCCCATCAAGTACTTGTTAGAACAACCAGCTCTGGTGGGGAGGTTAGCAAAATGGTAAATCCTAATTTCAAAGTTCGACGTGCAAAGTGTACCACAAAAATCAGTTAAAGGTCGAGTAATTGCGGACATGTTAGCAAGATATTATAAGGATGCAAGACGAAGACAAACATGATTCCTTGGATGATTGCATTTTGACAATAGAGAAGGAGTTGTGGACAATGTTCTTTGTCAGCGCAGTTAACCTATCTAGTTTGGTACTAGAGCAATTCTAATCTCTCTCAATGGTCAACATTATTCTGTAGCTACAAAGTTGGTATTTCCTTCCACCAACAACATAGTTGAATATGAAGCGTGCATTCTTGGCCTTCAAGTGGCTATTGAAATGGAAGTTAGCAAGTTGAAGGTGTTCGGTGATTCCGCACTTATTATTCTCCAAATAGTCGGAAAATGGAGGACTAGAGATGCCAAACTATACCTTACCATGATTACTCGGAAAACCTTGTAAAGGAGTTTGACGAAATATCATTCGAGTACTTGTTGAGGTCTCACAATCAGTTTGTAGATGCACTTGCAACTTTGTCGTCTAAGCTCATTATGGAAGGGTTAGAAATTGAACCTTTAAATATTGAAGTGCTTGCAAAGCCAGCCTACTGCATGGTAGTGATAGAAGAACCGAATGGAAAACAATGGTATCATGACATCATGACCTATATTCAAAGGCGAGAGTTCCTAGAAGGTAGAAATCCAGCTGATCGGAAGCATCTTATGAAACTTGTCTCCAAGTTCTTTATTGGTGAGGATACATTAACAAATGGTCCTTCGACTCCATCCTACTTGGATGCGTCAACACTAAGGAAGCCACTCAGTTGATGGAAGAAATACATGAAGGAGTGTGTAGTCCTCACATGAATGGCCACATATTAGCCAAGAAAATTATAAGGCTAGGTTACTTCTGGCTGACCTTGGAGAGTGATTGCATTCAACATGTTTGGAGTAACCACCATTGTCAAATTTATAGAGATAAGATAAATGTCCCTCCAAATGAGCTACATCAATTGTCGGAACCATGGCCCTTTTTCAATGTGGGGCATCGACATAATTGGCCCAATTAATCCAAAAGCCTCGAATGGTCATCGTTTCATCCTTATTGCCATCAATTACTTCACAAAATGGATAGAGGCAACTTCCTATGCAATTGTCACTGCAAAGAATGTCGTAAAGTTTGTGTGTTGTGATATTATCGCCCATTATGGCATGCCTGAAGCTATCATCACTAACAACGGGACGAAGCAAAACATCAAGCTTGTCAATGATTTGTTCAAGAATTTTAAAATTCGTCATTTGAATCCATCGCCTTATAGCCTACAGATGAATGGTACTATTGAAGCAATGAGTAAAAACATCAAAAAGGCTTCCTTACGCTCTAATGGTGTATAAGACTTCAATTTGCACCTCTGTTGAGGCAACTGCTTTTTCTCTGGTGTATGGCATGGAAGTAGTCTTGCCAGTTGAAGTAGAAATCCCTTATCTAAGAGTGTTGTCTCAGTCTAAGTAGAAAGAAGCTAAATGGGTGCAACAGAGGCATGACTAGCTCAATATAATTGATGAAAAACAATTGAGTGAAAAAGCCGTATGCACGAGACAAGCATATGACCGCATGTCATGGCCAGTGTTATCAACATCGGGTGGCCAAGTCTTTCAATTGGAAGGTTTGCCCAAGACATTTCAAGGTCCACAATTTGGTGCTATGCAAGATGCTACCAATTAACCTTGATCCTTGTGGCAAGTTCACTCCAAATTACAGTGGGCCATACATTGTGAAGAAAGTACTTCTTTGAGGTGCTTTAATCTTGGCAGAAATGGATGGACGAGAATTCATGAATCTTGTAAATTCTGATGCTATGAAAAAGTACTATCCATGAATAAAAAGGGCTTGTAAAAGCCTTTTCCTCACTCAAAGTTGACCATATCTCTAGTGTATAATGATGTGTGTTTTATTTTTGCGGGGGCAAAAAATGGATGTGAACGACGATGTCCTCTATCTTTGTAAGGAACCTCTATGAGCTCCCTTACAAAGAGGGGGCAAGACACAGACACCTAATAGCTTTGACTTTATGATCCGATGTGCAGGAATAGAGCATAGCCTCTTTATCATTATAAAATGCTTTAACATGATATTGTGCAATTCACCAATTTCACTTGAAATTTATCATAATGGATAATTCAGTGAATGATGTCGAGTTACTTGAACATGCCAAAGGAGGTGTGAAATGCAAGCCTTATCCCATACACAATCTCTTGTCTATTCATTGTGAGGTGAGTATGGAAAAATTTCGTGTCCGCAAGGTAAATAGTTTTCTCGCAAAAGGTACGACAACTAAAATGATGAGAAGCATTTCATTTCTCTGCATGTGAACCTTTGTTTAACCCTTTTTGAGCCTAAATACTTGAAGACTTTCTTTCATATTACCCCTTGTCAAGGACCACCCCACATCGGGGCAAATGGAGGTAAGTCGACATTAGAGGTAAGGGAAATGGATAGAAATTTTCTTGCTCTCACTTGCATCAATTCTCATGTGTTATTATTTAATGAACCCATACGAAATTTAAGTGCCTCGGGATGACAGAGAGCATTTCTTTCTCTATCTTACATACTTATATCCATTGTGTGGCCCACTTGAGCTTGCAATTTCCATTTCATATGAATCCAATTGGTGATTATACCCCCACCTTAGGGCAAGCTGACCATATAAGTAGCTAATCTAGAGTGCTAATTGAAGACAAAAACCTCTTAGCACAAAATCCTAAAAAAGAATATAAAAGAGAAAAATGATTGATGAATTGGGGGCATAAAAAAGTAGCGTGCTTGGTAAAAGCAAGGCAATTGTCCATCATCAAAGAAAAGAACTTGGAAAAAAAATTGTTGAGAAAAGATCCCAAGTAGAGTAATCATTGTACTACAAGGAGACAAGTGGTAAACTCTCGAAGTCAATAAGGGCATCTGTCAGGAAGAAAATCCGTGGAAAAGAAAAAAAAAACCAGTGACAAGCCCTGAATGATCACCAACTCTCACCCCATCTATACACATCTTTGAGCCTGATGAGTCCTTTTGTTTCCGAACCCATGAACCTAGCCTACGTTACGTCCCTTGCAAAGTCTCTTCATATCAAGCGCTTGAATTAATGTAGGACTTTATATGTTTATAATATTTGCTTGAAAAAGTGCAAGCAAGGTTTTTTCTATCTTATTTCGCAATGTTCTTGACTTGTAAACCCAGAGACAATAATCGTAAAATATTCCTTGCTGAGCAATCAAATTTTCCTTTGCTAAGCTGTTAACCAAGTTCACAATACGATCCTGGTAAAGACCCCTCAGATTGGTAAATCGCACTCTTGTGAGAAAACTTGAACTCTTGTCGACAAGATGATGATAAGATTAAGTATGATGATAAGATTGAGTGATTTATATATTCCCACAGCAATGGTCGGGACAAATAACCCCTCCTAAATGAGAGTGAGTGAAAAGCCTTTTCACATTGAAAGTGTCTCATTTAGCATGTTCAAGAAGCCCACGTTATAAGTGAAAATTGTCTTAATGATAATTTTTCCCAGTGGAAATTTGATAAAGCCATTATGCATGGACCTTCATTGAGTTTTAAAGAATGAATTTTTTCCTCAAAGATTAAAGGATTCATCTTTGAAGCCCCGAGTTTGTCTAATCACTTTTGAATCTTCGGAATACTTGATGAGAATTTCAAGTACCCATTTATAAAATATTTTCAAATGTCCAGTGTGAATTCTAGATATTTGAATCTCTAAACACTTGATGTGACTTCCAGGCGTTTATCTTTTCAAGCATCTGATGTGATTTCCAGGTGTTTAGTAAATGCTTTCAAATGTTTGACATGAACATCAAATTTTTGAAACTTCAAATACCTTATGTAACTTCCTGGTGTTTGGTCTCTTTCAGAATTTGATGAGAATTCCAGATCCCTAGAGAATTTTTTTTCTTTTCAAAAAAAAATCTTTGAGTCTTTCAATTATCTGAAGAGAGTTCTAGATGTTTATCGAGTCTCATAGGGATCATTTTGTACCCAATTATGGTTTTTGAATCTCCATATAAGTATGACAGGTATGTATTTTTCTTTGCATTTGCATTTCATTACATTCTAAAATGGGCATAGACACATTGAGATCCATGTTCCTGACCAAATCATTGCATTGCATTCTTTATTGCATGACCTCGCATTTAAAAATGGGATTAAACTCATTGGAGTCCATTCCTAAAAAAAAAGAGTCGTCGTATTAACATTTGCGCATTCATTTTTCATGGTGTAAATTTAGGTGTCATTTATCTTTGAAAGAAACCTCTCCAAGCTCTCTTTTAAAGATGAACAGCTATTGACATCTAAACTTTGACTATTTTACTTACTTGTTCGCCATATAAAAATGTCAAAATTACATTAAGTATTTCATAACATATTTAGGTAACAATAATATTTGGGAGCAAACTTATCTGATTTAAATTTGTTCTTTAAAAAAAAAAAAATTGTTCTAAAAAAAATATAGACAATAGAAAAGAGAGTATAAAAAATTATTAGTAAAATAAACAATTTGGTTGTGGAGGGAAATCTTGAAAGATTTTAGATTTTGGAGACATTTTCTTGTTGAGCATATCACCTCTTTTCGGAAGATGATCGTCGTTGGTTGAGTGAATATATGCAATTATCTTGGAAAATCTACACTTGCAAACAAACTTTTTTTCTCTATAAATAGAGAGTGCAAAGCTTCGTGCAAAGGGAGGATTTGACAAAAAGTGTTCGTGTGGTTTCGTAGGGACAGAAAAATCGGCAAAATGTTGGTGAATTTTCATTTGAAAGAGGAAAATATTGAAAAAAAGTGTTTGTGAGGTTTCATGGGGAGGCTTCGTTGAAAGAAAGTAAGAAGAGATGGGGAATTTGCAGAGTGCTCCCAAGTGACACAAGTGAAAAGGAAAGGAGAGAACGGAGGAAAAAGCCTTGGGAGAGAGAGAGTCACGGCTGAGATCCCTGATGACCCTGCCTTGCTATTTCGCCTACTGTCAAGCACCACCATAGTTGCTACCTCCCTCGTGATTTCGTCCCACGTCACCGCTATATTGCTTGTGCGAAGCCCACATCTTGCGGGCTCCTCGCTACCTGTCACAATTTTGATGCTGGTGCTGCTCCCCGCCTACGCCTGCTGCTCCAAGACGATCGTTGCTTCCCGATGAGTTTTCGCTCCATCCTTCATCCGAATCAGTCCATCAACGCGGAGGTTGATTTTTCCTGTGCATGTTTTTTATCCATTGGCTGGGCCTCACGGTGGTGTAATTGTCGTTAGACCACCAACTTTTAATCACTGGTTACTCATCAAACACCGATGAATTCTCAGTCATTCCTCATTTGTCGGTCTGCAAGCCTTGCTGCTGCCCCCTCGAGAAAGCCGTGCCCTGGACTAGGTGATCTCTTTAGACTAAATTTAGTTCAAATATTCGGTTTCATAGTTTTTAATTCTGACTTGATTTTTTTTATTTATTTAATCATTATGTGATTAGGAAATTTGTCGTGTTAAGTCATAATAATCAAGAATATTGAGCTGCGAGACGTTAGTTTAGATTTTTCATTATTTTGACTTTTCATGGCAAATCTACGGATTGCTTTGCATAATTGATTCTCATTAAGATAATGTCTCATTGACTTGTATTGGTGGATTATCAATAAGACATATATTTCAATGAGTCATTTGATTAATAAATCATTATGTACACATTGCATACCATACATCATATTTTATATCTAGAACTTAGGTGCATACATAATTCATGTTTAAAGCAATGCATGTGATCTTTAAAATCCTTATGGAGTTAGGATAGTATAGAATTTTCTTTAATAAAACAAAAACCAAATAATAATGTTAGTTAAGTCATATAGATTTCATAGTATGCATGTCATATGTTTCACATTAGTGAATGAGTCACATGTTCATTGTCTTAATACTCTTGTAATGCAATCAAATCATAATTAATTATTGTTTTTCATGCATTATTAATGATGTATATAGTTCAGTTTCGGATGCGATGGGGTCATATTTTTCATTGGATCAGATATGGGTTTCGCAGGCTATCTCATGGTGGTGTCTCGGAGCACCGCCGTCCTTTTAGCAGTGCAAAATGTTAAGGGTTCAATGCATTATGTAGTCTAGATCGTCTTCTTTATGAATAAAGGGACCTTTTTTTCAAAAAGAAAAAGAAAAGAAGAAAATGCCAAAAGATTAGTGTTGCATCATTAGGTCACTTTCTTTTCAATGCAAGTTATTAAGGCGTGTTAGTTTTTTTTTTATCTATTTAAAAAGGATAACACAAAGGTCACTTGCCTGGTTAATTAATGGATTAATTCATAATTAATCCTATTCCATGTCATTGCTATTTCATGTAGATTCCACATAGAGAGAGAGAGAGAGAGAGAGAGAGAGAGAGAGAGATTATCGGAGTTGCATTATTTTATAAAGAAAAATCATAAACGGAACATACATGCTTATAAAATTGCCACGTCATTCATCCCGTATCATGTAGCACACATATTGTGATGGTTCAAGTTATGTCATATGAATTACATTTCACATGTCATTGAAGTAAAAATCATGCATATTAAATTTAGATTAAGATTGCATATAATCAACATTTTAAAAAAAATTAGGTGGTTTGTCATTTAGAAATCATGTTTGGGGCATGCATTTGTAATCATCATTTTGTAAGTTTTTTTTTTAATAGAATAAACCTTAATAAAGTTGTAGTTTGTTCTGCTTAAGTTTAGTTATAATTTCTTACAATTCATCACTTCAGTTTATTGAATGTTATTTTATTGGTTGTGCACTTGCATGACCACCCTTTGCAAGTTAGTGGCTTATGCTAAAATTAATCAAGACTGCTTGCAAAATATTTTTTAAATTAAAATGAAAATGTAGCGAAAGTGCATTAGATTAATCTCTAGTTTGTAAGAGTAAAGTATTCTCACATACTTTACTTGAGTTTCTAATCAACCCTAATTGATTAGTGGCGGCTCTAAATTGAGTAAAATTGCATGTTTAAATGGATTAATTTTTAGTGTCAAGTTACGATTGGTAGGACTTGGGAGGGTCCATGCTAAATCTTCAGACATAGTAATCCATTAGCCTTCTTTGGGTAATTCACTTTTGGGAAGGTCGCAACAAAGACTTGGATGGAGTGAGAAAACAGCAACAAAGGTGCAGAAGCTAGGCCAGGAAATGGTGCTCTTATACCATGTCAGAAAACGAAAAAGAAAAGAAACAACGGATGAAGGAAGAGACCTTTTGCGTTTCTCTTATCACGTATTGATCACATGTACAATATTCTTTATATAATGCAAAGTATGAATAATAAATTGAAAGAGAATATTCTATGCTGATCTAAAGAATCAAATCTAATCTGAAGAGTCAATTCTAATCCTAGATTGATTTATTCAATCAACCAATCCTGCAATGATATTGCTTATCTTCCACTGGTAGAACAGTCAAAACACGTCCTCTCCCAATAAAAGTAGTAATAAATGGTGGCTTGAATTTGTTCATATAAATGTCACATTTTTAATTTCCTCGTCTCAACAGATTTTGCCTTAAGATTTTGGGACAAATTGCGATAGGCTTGCATGTTGTAATAATGTGAGCTCTTTCTTGCCATCATCCACCTTGGTAATATTTAGAACTAGGCGAAGGTCTTTAAATGGCTTGTTATTTTAACCAAAAGAAACTCATTTCTGTACCCATTGAGTTTTTCAAAAGATGTGTCACCTAGGCGTATCGAGAAGTTTTTATTTCGAAAAGACGATAACTTTTTCGAGAATTATCAATGAAAAAAATGTGAAGGTTTTCTATTATATTCAAGTGGGTGTGGAAGGTCGTTTAAGCAATTGTTTTCGGGTAGAGAGATGGACGTGAAACATTGACAATTTCAGGTCAAGTTGTGGAGTCTTGGTCCGGCAAGTACTGCTAATGTATACAAAGCCATCTTTTGTTCCCACTGGAGGCGTTGATCGTCATTTCCAAAGAAGCACCTTTTTGTTCGTATGCTCTTAGTATGGGATGACATGGAAGGTAGCGGTGGTCACTTTATGCACGTGGAACACTGATAAAAGATTTTCTGTCCATCTTAGCCGTATATATCATCCAAATGTTGATTTTAAAGGAGGGTTCAACCATCGCATGCATCACCAAACTATGCTTAAAGGTGAATATTCTTGACGCATGCGATCTCCATGTGATAAAAGTAGTCGCGAATGTTTCTATTATTTTTTAGCCTCGGTAGAGAAGAAAATTGATAATGTTTGATAAAGTTTTGTCTCAGTTGATAACGCTCTTGGAAAAAGAAGAGGGGAGATCGAGGACTCTGAGCGCGCCAAATTTGTCTAGAATGTAACTAGCATCAGTCGTCAACGATCCTAGGGTTTTCTGTTAAGCAGGTTGCAGTAGCTCTGGAAGAGCCTCTGCTTTGGAAGGGGAAGCATGCTTAAAAGTTGGCTGTTCTCCATCAGTAATCTTCTCCTTGTTATTGCCAAATTATTGGAAACCTTGCGGGCTTGGTCATTTTTGGTTGCCTTTTGCATAAGCATGGAGAGGGAATGGTGAGATTTGAAACAAGCCTAGCGGCTGGAGAAGAATTGTTCGACCGACGGCTTGGGTCAGCCACCAACCTCCATTTTCGGCCTCTTTGACAAAGCCACTTTACTCCGTGCTCGGTCTGGGTCTAGTAACCTCAAAGGAGCAGAAGACAATATTCTTACCTTAAGCATCCTCATTTTAGCAAACTCTTTTTTCTCGACTAATCTCCACAAATGCACGTGAAAGATCATGTCCATACATGTCAGGCAAGGCTTCACGACAGAGTGACATGAATGAATCTCAAGATTACTTTTAGTGGCAAACGCGGACGGACAGGATCTACAAGCATTCAAGTCAACAAGGTTTTCAATTCCACTCAGTTAATTCTTTGAGGCCGGCTCTGTCGCCTCTTTCGCAACTGAAAGAGCAATGCAATAGGATTGCATGCAAATGCATGATCAGAAACCAAGTTAAGGGAAAACTTGCAAAACCTCAAATATTAGAGACGTGTAAAGCACAAACTATTTCTTCGGCGGTAGGTCAAAGATTCAAATATCTAGAGATTACATATTTTGAAGAGAAATATGACATAAACAAACAACAGCAATGAGACTGACAGGCTCCAATATTTATCGTATTTGCCAAAGTAATTGGCTAGGAAAGAAACCTCCAACCGATGCCCAAATTTGTAGAAGCCATCTGAAAAAAGAACAAAAAAACATACGGTGGTGAGAATCAAACCTTGTTCGTATCAATAGAATAAGCAGGCCAACTTAGCTGTTAATGCGAAAGCTACTGAAAAAAAAGAAGAAAAAAGTAAACCTAAATTAAGCGTTTAATACTACAGAAGTAGTCATCATGTTTCACAAAGTTTTCTGAGCTCCTTGCACAGGATGCGGGAAATTCAATTGATGCGAGGGCCTATCGTCAATTCATGCTATTGTTTCCCCTCACGCAAACATGCCGTCCAGCATCACATCTCATTTAGGAGAAAACACTGGATACTATATTTTCAATCTTCGACCCTCCTATACGTCCTCCTTTCTCTCTCTAGATCCCTTTCTCCTCCAAAGAACCATGGCATCATGGAGCGTCTTCCTGACAAGTTATTCGGGAAAAAGTATAGTTTAGTGACTGTAGCTTGCCACCTACAGTCCAGTGAAGTCATAGCCGGGCCGCTGTAAGTTGCCACGGCCACAACCGGTCTTTTTCTTCCCTACCCTCCTTTCTCTCTCGGCGTTGTCTCGTGTCACCACCTTCCAAACACTGAGTTCAACATCTGAGATCAAGTTGTTGACACTCGGACTCTTGTATTATCTTCACTCATCGACTTGTCCCAGCAATTGGCCGGATCAAGGGTGCCATGAAGACCCACCAGAACGGGATCAGAGCACTTTGGCATACTTGGCCCAAAGCTCATTTGGTTGCTCCCGCAGGTACATATGATATAATTAGGTTGGAGTGAGACTAAAGGACGGCGAGTAGCCATAGTAACTCTCACTCTCTCTCAGCTATCGTCAACTTCATTGATGAACAAACAACTTCCACGATGATAGTAAAAATAACCTAGGCAGGAACTTATATTTTCTCACCATAACTGAGTGATGATGTCGGGCTTGCAGCTCAGGGTGCCTCCAAGGATCATCCAATCACCACTGGCCTCGCCTTCAGTCGGAGCCATGAAGGTCGCACCCACGCATGAGATGCACGCGTCGAACACCGCCACCCACCATGGGCCCAAGTGCAGCCTCCGCTTGGCTTTTGCCACCACGTCAATGGACACCACCCCGCCCTTCAACATGCTCACCAGGACCTTCACGTTTGAGTCATTGACGACTGCCAGTGTTGACAGGGCCTCGGATTGGACTGTGGTGATGTTGCGGGGGCCCTGAGTGAAGGCAGGAACAAGGGAGGGATGAGAGAGAGCGAGTCGGCCTTGGAAACTCAAGAGGAGCTTCATGTGAGTGTACTTGACAGTGATGAAGGGACTGGGGTTCTTGACGGAGAGAGCGATGTTCCATTGAGCGGTGACATGGGAGGTGGAGATGTTGAGGGACGAAAGGGAAGAGCCTGGGTTGAGCCTGAACTTCGGAGGCATTCCAGCAGGTATGGCCAGGAAGATGACCATGAGGAGGCCGAGAATAGTGAGCACGGCATACACGATGCAGCGGCAGCTGATCAGCTTGTACCGGCCAGACTGTGGTGGCTCTGGGGATGCCGGATTATTAGCCGCTGGGGGTTGGATGGGGGAGGGTTCTCATTTGCAAATTGTTGTGTCGAGTGAATGTTCTTATTCTAAACATATTTTTGTGTGGAGTGTTATTCGGACACACCAACTTATTACAGGGGCCAAATGACTAGCGAGCGTTGTAGGGGCAGGCAATGAATCGATCGATAAGCATTGCCCCGTTAGACAGGATAAGCAGGTACCTTCGCTCTTATAATCACCAAAAAGGTGGGGGATTGTCGCTTTTATTCATTAAAAAACAGAAGGGTTGAATTGGAGTGCACTGGGGTTGAGAATTCTTCCACAAGAAACAATTATGGTCTATTTCCACCGCTGTTGCCGGGAAGATTCATTGGTCTATCGACTTTAAGGGTTCTTTCCGTTGAGTTCTGCTTTCGTCATTTTACCGTGAGGCTAGATTAAGTATTTGGGCTTTTAAAAGGCATGAACACAATTTTAGGCTCTTTTCTTACCTTTACCAAAAAAGAAAAAAAAACACACACATACACAATTTTAGGCACCGTTTGTTTCAAAGAAAATAAATAATTTTAAAAAAAATTGAAAACGATTGTTTGTATTATTTGAAATAATTAGCCAATTATGAGAATATTTTCCTTTAATTCATTTTTATAAACGATACATACGATCATTTTAAGGAAAATGTTTTCTAAATCATTAATTTTTTGTGAAACAAGCGGAGCCTTAAATGCTTGGGTAATTGTTTGCATCTCTCTATGTCGGTTATCATTGATTCATTAACAGACTTCGCCGAATGTAATTATATAACAATCGTTCAATCGGAATGGCTTGAGGTAGTTCAATGTCGTGCGGACAATTGTCTCTTTGGAACTAGTCTTAAGATTAAGATATACAGTCAATAGATTTATCTTAAAGAACTACCACTGTAGCCCACAGGATGCGCAGGTTTATTATCGATTGTTTTCTAGAATAACATTATTAATTAATTTGAACGAACTTATTGAGATATTTAGATCTTTATCTATTTATGAAAAAAAAATCGTCCATTTGATTTTGTTAGCAATCCAAGCAATCTTTTTTAGATAAATATTTTCCCAATCATATATTTTTTGCAAAATAAACAGAGCCTAATCTAATTAATTTTCCTTACTAATAGAAAGAGGTCTGTTGTCAATAAAAACGAAACATAACTGTTTATTTTTGCTATGAAATATCTACTCAAAGTTTTCTCGAGTGGCTTTAAATAGGCTTGAATGACCTACTAAAAAGCTTGTAGCATTGCAAGACAATGAGCATTTTCCCTAAAAGTGTATTGTTGTTTGGTGAATATCTCAAAGAATGAATGCAACTAATGCAATGTATGAGCAGCCTATGCGTTGTGGTGCAACAAGGCGGTCTTGATGATATCCTTCGTGGTCTGGTCTAGAGAAGGAAACTAGTGATGAAGGTTGTGGTGGAGATTTAAGTAAAGGCATGTTGGTGTAGACGAATACTTGAATTAAGGGGAAACATATCTAATGCCAAGCTCCCACATGAGAGGGAAAATTTTGAAGATACATGAGTGAGTTGTGTTGGAAAAGTTTTACATTAGGGAATTGGTAGGGTGTAAAGCTGTAAATTTATCCTAATTTGTTCATAACTCATTAGTTTAAATTTTACAATGCAGATGGATCCAATTGGTTATGTTGACGAGGTTAGACTTTGGTTCCCTCTTGGTGATTTCCTTGAGTAAAAGTATTAGAATTTTATTATGTGATCATAACAAATAGTATTAGAGTTGATGGTTGATTGGTGGCCTACTCCCAATATATATCAATGTTTGGCGAATTTTAAAGAATGAATATGATCAACACAGTTTTCGGGCAACCTACACGTTGTGGTGTAGCAATGCAGTCTCAATGATAGCCTTCAATGTTTGGTTTAGAGAAAGATACCGAAAATGAAGGTGGGTGTCGGCAATATAAGTTGAGACGTGTTGATGTAGAATGATAATTGAATTAAAGGGGGAGATAGATGTAATCCTTAACCTATATGTGAGGGGGAGATTATAGAAATGCATATGTGAGTTGTGTTAAAGAAGTCTCAAGTCATGGAATTGGTGTGGTGTTGACTATTTTATATACCTCAGTTGACTCATAACTTATTGATTTAAACTCTTAAATAAATGTGGTTCTAATTGAATATATTGATGGACTCGAACTTGATATTCCTCTTAATGATCGCCCCAGCTGAAGGTGTTGAACTTTGCCATGTGCTCATAACAAAAGATGTTGTTGAGGGACGGAAGTGAAGAGCCCGAGTTGAGCCCAAACTGTGTCAGCATTCCGACAGGTTTCGCCTAGAAGATAACCATGAGGAGGCCAAGAATAGTGGGTGTGCAAATGCAATACAGTGAACGATGATCAGCTTGCACCGGTAGGACTGAAAAGGCATTTTGGTAATGCCAGATTATAATTCGCACCGGGTGGGATGGCGTGGATGGGGTGTCATTTGGAATATTTGTGTAAATAGTTTTCATTTCTATGAGTACTTTTGTGTAAACTTTGGTGAGGAAACAACAATTTAAAGGCCGAAAGTGCAGCCGTTAGTGTTGAAGAGTTTTCCGTCGTTGATTAATGCTCTCTAGAAGGTTGCCACACGACTTTTCCTCTGTTACCCTTTTGCATAAGAGGGGCACCGTCGGCAAGTAACACGTGTTAGCTTTATCGATGTTAGGCTTGTCATGATAACGAGAATTTTTAGAGTTCCTGAGAACAGGAGATTTGTGTTCATTTATCCTCGTTTCATTCATTTTTCTTGCTTGCTTGCTTGTTCTTGCCACGTGTGATATGTAATGTTGACTGTAAATGCATTTGAATTAAAGCTTGTCAATTTTGTGGCAAACTCTTGTGTTGATTATTATGATTGTCAAACTTTGTGGCAAACGCACAGGTTGAAATAGAAAAACTCTTAGTTTCATGGTTGCTCCCGAGTGTGGAAGGCTGTAGTCTTCTCGATCTGTTTCCAACGTGCAATATTTGGATATAAGTATCTTATTATTGTTTATGTAATTATTGAATGTACAATTGTTTTTGGTCCTTATAGAACGTCTCACTACAAGTGAAACACAGGAATTTTGTAATTGCTAAAGTTACTAGATAATGTGTTAGTCTTTGGTAGCGAAGCTTGTGAACTTCCAGGAAATTAAAAAAAAAAAAAAAAAATTTATCACAGTCGTCTCATAGACCCACCCATTAACCAAATCAAACCTGTATATCTGGTAAACGGGTGGGTCTAGGAACAACTCGGCAGATTTCCACCATGAATCTAGGAATCAGAATAGCGAAAATCAGCCCATCTTGAAACTGATCATGGAGCTTCCATACATCGAAATCTTCTCGTTGCTTTTACAAGAAAGAAACCTAATTCTAACCAAGTCATTTCAAGTTTCTCTTAAGGGATATGTCGACCCTCATTTTATTCATGTCTTGGAAAACTATGAAAAAAACTATATGAGGTGTGGATATATGTATCTTTCAAAAGTTTTAGGTGGCTTGCAATGATCGAGTATGTAATAAAATATAAAAAGAGAAATAAGACACATTATTGAAACATATAAAATTGGGAGGGTACGTTTGGTTTAATATTGCCAAAGCCTTTTAGGTTCCAAAGTCTCTTGGACAAATGCAAATAACGTTTGATAAATTTTTTGAAGATTTTTAGGGAAACGCGATTGCCTTTAAGGTCTTTAGCCCAAGGTGCTTTAAAAAATGCAAATACAATTTTTTTCTTCCAACTTTGCCCTTGCTCAACTTTTATACTTTCATAAACATCCCTACCTCATGCAACCTCATCACCCGTGAGACTAGATCTGGCTGACGACAAGCTAATTTAGCATCGACAAGCCATGTAACCCTAGGTGACGCCTAAGGTCAAGCAACCTCACACAGTGCTTGCTAGCGGCCAATTTAGCTCACAGGTGGCTAAGTTCTGCCAGCAAATAGTTTGAGAGTATTTTTTTAACAAAAATCTTTTACAAAGTATAGTTTTTTCCCCAACGGTATTTAAGTCAAGGTCGTTTCCTGATCTGTTTTTAAAATAAACTTCACAAAACGCTACTTATATTCCTAAATATATCTTTTTACCCCCAAAAACTTTCTATTTTCTCAAAAGCTTTGCCCCGAAACAGAACGGAATGCACAAATTCCACGCAAACATCTTCTCTTCAGAGGGTTTGGTTACGAATAAACGCCCGACGCCCAGGAACGTCGTCGTCATCGAGCGCGACCTCATTGAGGGCATGAAAACGTGATCACATGTAAAAACAGCGATTTGGGGACAATCCGACGACGAATGCGGTGACCTTTTGCCTCATTAGTGGGTTTCTTAAAGCAATTTTTACATTGCGACGTGATTCTTTTATAAATTGAACTATTATTTAGGGCAAAATAATATTGTTGAAAACTAATAAAAAGTGCCAATGATACATAAAATATGTTAAGAGAGTTTCTTTAACATACCTACGAGATACAATTGGAAAACATTATTCGTGATCGCTCCTGTTCATAGCAAAGAAGCGCGCAGCAATGTGAAAACTACCGCAAGAAACCCTAAAAATCCGTTTTCTTTTCACATGTGCAAATGAAAAAGACGACCCTCCATCTCAAAGGGCTCAATTTTCATTAAAAACCAGGACAATCTTAGTGAGGGATTACTTTTAAAATCAAGTAATGGACACCAAACCTAAAATTTCTTCCCGGCATGTATAATAATGCTTCTTAAACTGAAAATCTTCACACCGAATGTTGGGTGATCTTGAGCCCTCTTACTCCAAAAGTTAGCTTAAAAAGTAAGACTTGCCCCCACACTTATAAACCCACCACCAGTCCCTTCTATAGTCAAAGTAGGACAACCTCAATATCCGCATATTGGTGTTGCATGTGGTGAAAGAATCCCAGGCGGACCCACTTTTGGGGACATGTGTAGCTCTCGTGGACATTCAGGCATCCAATTCAGACACAGTTTTCATCATTAAACTTAGTGCTGTGAAATAAGTACCACAGGGTCTCAGTTTGTAGATGCTGAGCTCGGATTTAAGGCTTTCACTCAATCACTCAATCACTCAATTCAATGACCAATTTCGATTCTGGAGGCGCATTTTTGTAATTTTCAAGGAGACCGGCCTTTTAGCCCAAAAGAATCGACTGTGTTGTTTTATGATGTTTAGGAACCAAAGGAAATCCACGATTAACTTGTAGTATTTTTAGTGTAAATTCAAGATAAGTGACTATCACGTTTAAGAGTTCTTAGGGCTTCATCTTTTATTTTCCCTTAAATTGTAATATAGTTTAGCGTTTAATAGTTGGGAAATTTCATTTTAACGTACAACACCTTCAACGTATTATGTAATGAAATGAACATACCAAAATGCGAGGCGGTGAAAAGCCCCGACGCCAATGAAAAGTGGGCACTTTGGCCGCAGAAGGGTTTTACAAAGCGACAGACTTTTGATCACTGCAAGTCGTCAACGGCTACACAATCTCTTAGCACTCGGCCACGATCCTTAGCCATGGATACGATGCAAGGGACGATGTACACAATCCCCCAACAGTCCCTATCAATTATTACTCAGATCCCGAAGGCCAACACAATAGAACCACGATCCTATAATGTTATCCTACGCTAATATCTACGGAGTGTAAGCTTGCTTTTTGAGCACTTTAATTTCTTCGAAATAACAACATCAGAGCCACAACACGACCGGCCAAGACCTATAACACCTGGAGAGAGGTGGTGAGCTTAATGCAGCACTCGACAACCCGCTACTCTATGAGAATACCAGCAAGGACCCTTCCGGCCTAAGGGTTCTCGTGTGACGTTTAAATCGGGGGTAAAGCCGCCCACGTTCGACGAAGAAAAGCATTCTAAATTCTTAATTATTTAACTTTCTTATATCTTAGTTGTGTCCACAAAATTCCTATTGGAAAAAGAAAAAGAACAACGAGAAAGAAAGACTCCCCTCTCTTTTTGCATGGGCGATGTTTCCCCGTCCCTTAGTTCAGACAAGGCATCTGTCCGTTTGTCGGCGTGAGTTCCCTTTCTTGACTCAATTGAATTTAACAGGAAACTTCGCAAAAAGAAAAAATAATGTGAGATAAAAGGAAAGTGTAGCAGTCCATTATGTTCCAAGAGAAGATTTTGCGAAATTTCTTTGCATGTATTATAGGGAGCATGTGATGTCACAATTCCCGTCACTCATTTGTTGTTCTTGTATGTTATCTTGTTGGAAATGAACCTATAATGAATGTTCGGGTAAAAATAAGCCTCGTTTATAACTTATAAAGAGAACCTGACATTCTTTCGTTTTTTTTTTTTTTTTTATTTGCAGTTTTTATATAATGTAACTTTAGGTTTGGAGTTTACAATATTAAAAAGTATTGAGTTTCGATGATGAAATTAAGAAGCATGAAAGGTTTGAGATGCAAAAAAAAGAACAGATATCTTTGCGGTTGGACATGAGATCTTGGGTTAAATTGGATTGGGGAAAAAAAATCATTGAATATTCCTAGAGCATAGTTCGATAGCCTTCACGTCAGTCACAGCTCTACCTAGATGATTAACTTGTTCGAGTAAGTTGATGATAACCGATATAGAGAGATATAAAATTAGTCAAACATTTAGTATGCCTCTTAAGAGACAAAATGCTCATCCTTTTTTTTTCTTTTTTGTCATTACTTGAAATAATATTTGAATTCTAAGGAATAACAAAGAAATTATATGTTGAGTCAACATTTGATATTTATTAGAAGTTTAAGTGTTCCGGAATGATAGGGTATATAAAGAAGGAGGAGAAAATGTAAGTCATTCTAAATACATTTAACAGTGCAGCAGGCCAAAATTCAAAGCGTATCTAATTCAAATCATCACCAAAAGGATGTAGTAAAACATTTATTGGGAGTACAACTTGGTAAACAAATCCAATACATTCTGGAAAAATGCAAGACTAAAATATCACTAAACTAGAGGGCAGCAATGGTGGAGTGCACTTATAAAACAATTGACCGTATAGGTAAGAATCTTGATTTGAAATGTTTGCTTTGTTTTGATAACAACTTTTTCCCTTCAAAGGAATCGTGGGATTCGTACCCTTCACCCTATGATGAAGCTTTGCCCGATACACACGGCCGTGATTTATTAATGTGCATTGTGGAGATTAGTGGCTACTTTGTCAAAAGAGGCCATTTTCTCCATCATTAATGACTACTTTCCATGGAGAAAAAAAAAATACTTGACTTTTCTGCCATTAAGATCAGGAACGATCATATTTTGAAGCATTAGCTTCTTGCTGTTTCAAGTTTTAGCTGGCACGCATCCTCCCTCAACTTGGTCGAGGCTTGTTCCTTCGAAATTGTGATTTGACTCTCTGTATTCGTGTACTCAACTCTCCACAATATTAAGAAAAAGCAATAGGCAGGAGACAATCATTTTGCAATGTCCTCGCGTGGACCTACATTATTGTGTCCATGACGACCCACCTCACGTCAGAAAGTCTCTTGTTAGTTGCTTAAATTTTTCCCTAGAGAGAGAGACTGTAGTGAGTGGAGTCCCATCAGAATCTAAGAGAGAGATACTGTAGTGTGTGGAGTCCCGACGGGATCCAATGAAAGATTGTTTTAAATTAATCTCTGGACTTGACAATTCATTAGTCACAACCGACTTTAAGTAAAAGATGAGTGCCATCCACTGAATAATATGCAAGTATCATTATTTCGATTCTCGAATGTGACTTCCCCCTGTTGTCGCTTCCGTCGCTCTTCTTGACTTCGAAGCGGCAAGCGTAAAGAAATGCCGCCAATTTTGGAGACATCCCAAGGTGGATAGGAAGTTTTTAAGCAAAAATCAAGTTTGATAATTATACAGAATTTTTGTTCTTAAAATATAAATTCATTTGATAATGATACAAAATTTATTTATTTCGTATAGTGATGGGAGATGGCCGGCAAGCAAGGAGGTTAATGGCCGACAATCGGCGACGAGCATCCGACCACGGGCAGCGAGCATTCAACGACTGTCATTTGGCATCTAGCAATGGTCATCCAACGTTCAGCAATTAGCAAGGGTCATTCGGCGTCTAGCAATAGCCGTCCGACATCTGATGATTGGCGATGAGCATCCCGCGATGATCGTTCAGCATCCAGCGGTAGGCATTCGATGATAGGTGTTCGGCATCCGATGTCTAGCGTCCAACAAGCAACGACGAGTAATGGGTGGACGATAGATAGTAACGAGAGTGAAGGATGAGAAAAGTTTTCATTTCTCATTCTTGTTTCAGAAATAGAAACACTTAAAATTTTTAATTCCTGATTTATATTCTAAATATATTTCTTAAGTAAAAATTTGTTCCAGAAATAGAAAAATAAAATGATGTTATCAAATGAATTTTTGTTTTAAATCTGTTCCAAAAAAAAAAAATAGATAAACATAATGGTTATCGTATTCTCCCTAATAATCCAGAAGGATTTCATCGGTAATTTCTTTAGCTCAATGGCGTTCTCGTGGAGTAGTTGACTAGCCCAAGATCTTTAGAACATCTCTCGGGAAAAAAAAAGTATACAAGGACTAGATATCTCTATTAATTCAAGACTTCTAGAATTGTAGCTTGATCATTAACTTGGGTGGACAAAGTTAAAGAGTGAAATGATGATGCCGGAAAATATTATATTAAAACAATATCGATTTAATAAAAAAATAAAAATTTGGGTGAACAAAAGCCTCGTCAAAATTTTGTCAATAGACCCATCATTTTTTTTTTATATATCTCTAGAATTTTTTTTCCGTCTTTATACAAAGTGACTTTAGGTTTGGCGATGATAAGTCTAAAATTAATGAGTTTTAAAAAAACCAAGAATCATGAGAAAAATTCTCAAGAGAGGACATTGCGTTATTGCTAATCATGGTCGTCTCCCCACTATTTAATTCTATTTTATTCTCTTTATAATATAGTAATTCTATGTGATCTTACGGCGAGTGGCCATTCATATATTAATAGTATGGACATGAACCATGGGAAAATTGCATTTCGCCTACCAAGTTTTCGTATAAGGTTTTAACTTTTGCAATTTGTCCCATGAATTTTAGAAATTGATCTCAATGTTTCCCCTCGTAATGACTCCAATCAAATATTCGTTGGAGCCTCACCTTGAGCCTTATACATGATCATAATAAGATAAAAGTTTGGTTCCTCATTATTTACTTCATTTTGTGCATTATAAATTCCTCTTTTAAGAGCCCTGAAAAAAAGTAATTCTTTTCAGAATCCGTCCTGGATTCGAAATTATTCGCAGCATGAGTCATGTAGAATTTGGATTTTTCATGATAGGGAGAGATTGGAGTTTTTCTTTTGGTCGGAAGAAGAGATTGGATCCTCCGATAAAGTGTTGTGTTTGGGGTTCTACCCATGGAATTTCACACTGAACCACATCTTCAAGCCATTTCGATTGCATGGTTTGGATGTAATTAATGAACCGAAATTGCAAATGGATTGATGATAACCGATATAGTGAGATTTAAAGTTGGTCAATGCATTTATAAGTGTCTTTACGCATTTCGAAAGACAAATACTATTTTTTTCCCTCATTTTCATGCCAGAAATCATAATGTCATTTGAGTTTATTACATCTGGTGTAGATGTTTAATATATTGTGAGAACTTAAGTGTTTCGGAATGATCAAGTGTACATTTAACAAAAAGTTGAAAGTGACTCCAGCCAAAGCCCAAAGGCCGGGTTGAACAAGAAGGGATGCGGTGGTTGTCCTTGTTCTCCTTTTCCGTGGAGACACCCTGGCGCGATTCCGGGAAGACTCCTGGAAGGAGATCCTCTATTGGTTCGTTTCAGTCGAACCGACCATATACGAACGTACATTACTAGTTTATTATAATGAAAGCACTTTATCTATCGTAACTTTTTTTTTCCTAATTGAAACACTATTTATTACATTAAAAAGAGTGTATTTTGCAACATTTTTTTATTCCCCTTTGGGCCAGTGCTTCAGCCGCTTTCTTTGACGTTCACAGGGGGAGCACTTGCTAGGAAGTTGCTGCCAATTTCGTGGATATCTCGACGTAGAGGAGATGTGATTGGATAGAACTCACCAATAATTTTTCGACCTCAATGCTTTTTTCAACACTTTACCTAATGCCATTTGCATTTCAAAAAAATTCTTGAACTTTCATTTTCCCAAAAACTGAACCAAATAGCAATAATATGCCTTTCCTTAATACATCATAATTTAGATATCTACTCGATAAATTGAAGCGTTGCTAGACTGGGGCACGAACATTAGAAGTCTTCCGAGGTATTGTGACTTTCTTTTCATCAGAGTCATCCACCATGTGGAGGCAAGTCATTGCGGCTGTTCGCTTTTTTGAAAAGGCAGGATTGCCGAATCGCCTACGGAGGATGACTCAAAAGCGTTTGATTGACTAGACCTATCTTCATCGGATGCACCAAAAAATTTCGCTTGCTATCAATCAATAGTAATAGTGAATAGTAGTAAATTGCTGGTCTATAAATTAAAATATTAATTAGGGGCATAATTTTTGTTGAAAACTAATTAAAAGTGCAAAAGACTCAGAATATAGTAAAGAGTTTCCTTGAACTTACCCACTAAACACAACTGGAGAACCCTCTTCATGATCACTCCTGCCCATAACAAAGAAGCACACGGACCAATGTGAAAACTAACGTAAGAGAACCCAAAGAATTGTCTTCCTTTTCACATGTCAAAATGACAAAAGACCCTCCACCTCGAAGGGCTCAATTTTCATGCACGGCACGTTCGAAAAAAGAGGACATCGAGTGACGGATTGTTTTGTAAATTTCAGGGATGGACTTCGATCCTAGGATTTCTCCCCGACATGCATCATTACGCTTTCCAAAGTGAAAAATTCCTACGTCCCCACCAAATAAAAAAAAAAGTCGAAAATCCCTCGACCAAGCGCGTTACTCTCGCGGGTGGCTCTGGCCGATTTGCTCACTCCCTCGTCCCATTGAGACACCGTATTCATCATTGAACTCACATGATGAGCTTTACGTCCCCAGCTTTCCTGCGGTAATCCTTAAAAAATAGTTCAACATTCGCGGGCGCCACTTGTCGCACCAGCGATGAAAAGCAAATACTTAGGCTGAAAGGTGATCCGGAAAGCGAAAGTCACTGCAAGTCGTCCACGCCCATATCACCGAGAGGGAGGTGGTAGGGTTGATACCGGAATACACCCTACCGTCCAAAAGGTGGGTTTCATGTGAGACAAGAAAACTGGAGAAAGCCACAAAAGCATGCTAACCTTTCGGTAGAGGTGGCAAAATGGGTCTTAAACCCATATATGACCCATTTAAATCATAAATGGGTCATATATGGATCACTTATTTTTTGACAAAAAGTAGTTAAATGGGTTTAACAATTAAAGACTTAAAATAGGTGGGTCTTAAATGGGTTGGATTTAAAACCCATTTTCAACCAAAACCTACAATCTCTCTCTTCCCTCTTTAACTTTACAAATATATATATATATATATATATATATATATATATATATATATTTTAAATCGAATTTATAATTATTTTTTAATTTTCTTTTCTTTTCTTTTCTTTTTATTTTTTATTTTTCTTTCCTTTTTTTTTATTTTTTCTTTCTTCCTCCTCCTTCCTGGTGGGCACGGCGATGGCCGGCAACCAACTAGGCAAACCTTGAGCTCGCCGGCGTTGGGCGAGCTCAAGCTCACCGGCATTGGGCGAGGCTTGAGCCTCACCGATTTGGCGAGACTCGAACTCGCTGGGTGTCAAGCGAGCTTGAGCTTGTCGGCGTCGGTGAGTTGGGTAAGCTCAAGACTCGCCAGTGGCCGCTGGCTGCCACCGTCGTCGTGGCCAGGGGCCCGCCAAAGAAGAAGAAGAACAAAAAAGAGAAGAGAAGAGAAAAAGAAAAAGAAAATTAAAAATTATATTCTTAAAAAATAAAATTAATTAAAAAATTAATTTTTCAAAAATAACAAATAATTTAAAATTCTATTTTTGAAAATAATTATTTTAAAAAATTATAAAAATTGTCCATTAAACTTGTGTTATATAAAAATAATTTAGCAATATCATTTTTTTAAATATATAAATATATATAAGAAATAAGCTTTCTTAAGTTTAGTTAAATGGGTCGAGTATAGGTTGGGTCGGTATGGGTCGAAAATTTTGCACTATAATAAATGGGTCATAAATAGGTTAAATGGGTCGATTTGGATTAGACCATTTATGACCCGACCCATCCGTTTAACGAGTCTATCTTTCAGCTACGTTCATTTTACGAAAAATATTTTTAATTTTTAATTTTTCTTTTTTCTTCTCTTTCTCTTTCTTTTTTTTTCTTCTCAGCTGACAACTAGCTTAGGCAAAAGCAAAAGGAAAATGAAAGAAACAATAATTAAAAATTAGATTTTTAAAAAATATTTAAAGATTTGATTTAAAAATATTTTTCATAAGAATGAATATTTCATTAATCAATGATCCGAGCCCAAGTGCTAACAACTCATGCATGGTCTTTGTGAACTCGAGCTTGAGTACTAGGGACTAGAGCTCGAGCTTTAGAGCTCGAATCCAGCCTTTATGGAGGTAGGCTCAAGCACTAGGAGTTCGAATCCAACCTAGATGGACCCAAGCATAGGTGTTGGAGACCTAGGAACCAGGGTTCTGAGCCTAGCCTCAATGGACCTAGGACCAATCTTGATGGACTCGTGCCCATGTGTCAGAGACTTGGTCCTGAACTCAATAAGCCTAACCTTGATGGACCCAACCCAATTCTTGGAGATTTGAGAATCAGTGTTGAGGTTCCTATATTTAAATGTGGAGTTTTAGGTCCAAACGCCAATACTTAAATCTATTTTGAAAAATGTTTTTTGAGTTTTTCAAAGAGAATTATTTTCTTGAATTTAAGCATAATTTTTCGTTGACCATGAAAATATTTTCCATTGATCCAATAAGGAAAATGTTCTCACGGAACATAGCCTTTAATTCAAATATCTTGGTTGTTTAAACAAAACTCCTATTGAAAAAAGAAAACAAAAGGAAAAAACAAGAAACAAACCCCTTCCCCTCCTTTCTTCTCCCTCTTCTTTTTGCAAGGCCGATGTTTTTGTCTCCAGCACGAGTTCCCCCTTTTTTCGACTCATTTAAATTTGACGCGAAGCTTCACAAAATAAAAATAAGAAATAATGAGGTAAAGGAACATTTAACAGTCCATTATGTTCCAAAGAAAAGATTTTATGTTATGTGATACTGGTCATAGTCAATTGAGAAATTTCTTTGCATGTATTATAGGTAGCTTATGATGTCACAAGTCCCGTCACTCTTTTGGTCTTCTTGTATGATACCTCGTTGAAATAAACCTATATTGGACAATCAAGTGAAAATAAGCCTCGTTTAAAACTCGTCGAGAGATCGCACCCTTCTTTCGTGTGTTTTATTTCTTCTTTCCTGTTTTTTTTTTTTTTTTACGATATTTTTATCATGTAATATAGGTTTGGAGTTTACAATATTTAAAAGTATTAATTTTTTATGACAAAATTAAGAAGCATGGTAGGTTTGAGATGCGAAAGAAAAGATCACATCCATGGGCACATGTATAGTTGCAAAGGGAAAATTGTCCAAAAAATCTTAAATCTATTGTGCAATAGCCAATTAAGTTCTAAACCCTTTCAATTGTATCAATTTAATCCGAAACTTTTTTTAGTCCTAAAAATTTTAATTGAGTCGATCTAGTTCTAAATCTATTGATGAGTTGCCAATTTAGTCCAAAGTCTTTTAATGATTTGTCAATTTAATCTTTCCAACCAAGCTAACATGGCATTCTAGTTAACACTAGCTATCTAACGTGGCACAACCGATGCTAATATAGATACTTTTTTACATTTTATAATTTGTTTCTTATTTTTCTTTTTCCTTTCTTTCATTTTTTTTTTCAACTCTTCATCCTATGGCTAGTCACCTCTTTAATGGTTGGGCTGGTGAGGCACCACCTAGGAATCGATGGGCGAGGTCGAGCATCATTGGTGGTTGGGCAAGGCTCACCCTCATCGGATTTGGTGAGATGGAGCCTTGCTAGCCTCAAGGGAGGCTCGATGGTGACTAGCTAGAGGAAGAAGAAAAGAAAAAAATGAAAAAGTTTAAAATTTTATTAATAAATAAAAAAATTAAACTATGTAAATTATTGTTCACATTAGCGCTAACCGTGTTACATAGAATAACCGGCATTGACTAAACCATCACGTTAGTTATTTCTGACTAAAATTGGCTAGTAAGACTAAATAAACAAATCATTAAAAGATTTAGGATCAATTGACAACTCACTAAAAGGTTTAGAAGTAAATTGGCAAATGGTTGAAATGTTTATGACTAAATTAGTAAGTTGTCAAATAGTTTAGAGCTGAATTAGCACAATTGAAAAGTTTAAAACTGAATCGACGGCCGTACAATAAATTTATGACTTTTTGGTCAATTTTCCATAATTGCATATATGTCTTGCGATTGGACGGAGATCTTGTTAGTTAGATTGGATTGGGGAAACAATCCTTAGATACTCCTAGATGATTAACTTGTGCAAACACAGCTAAGCAGTGAGTAAGTTGATGATAATTGACATAGAGAGATGTAAAAATTAGTCAAGCATTTATACAATACACCTCTTAAAATGCAAAATGCACATCTTTTTTTCATGCCAAAACTTGAAAGACTATTTGAATTTTAAAAAACTACGAAGAAATTATATCAGAGTCAACATTTTATATTTATTACAAGTTTAAGTGCTCAAGAGTGATCGAGTATATGAAAAAAGGAAAACGAAAATGTAAGTTGTTAAGAACTCATAAAACAGTCCAGTGGGCCAAAATCCAAAATGTATCTAATTCGGGGCATCGACAAAAAGATGTAGTAAAAAAGTCATTGGGAGCACAACTTGGCAAACATGTAGTAAAACATTCATTGGGAGCACAACTTGGCAAACATATCCAAGACCTTTCGGAAAAATGCAAGACTGAAATATCGGAAAAAGTGGAGGGACCAACTAGTCTTTTCGGCAACAGGGGAACATACTTTCTGGGTTTCCCTGTTCCTGTAAAAACGATGCTAGAGGGTCCTAATAAAACTACACAATAACCACAAAAATTTCCGCAATGAATGCCCCACCGGCCACGCCGGCTTTACCAGGGTCACCGTGGTCCGATCGGTGCAACTCAATCATCAGCCGCTGTATGATATGTGCCGTGCCCGCTACTCTCGGCCTCCTCAAGGTCATCTTCCTAGCCATACCCGCCCTAATGGCCCCGGAGTTCAAGCTCAACCTGGACTCTTTCCTTTCATCCCTCAACATCACCACCTCCCACGTCAATGTCCAGGGGAACATTGCTCCCTCCATCACGAACCCCAGTAACCTCGTCCCCATCAAGACACTCACATGAAGCTCCTGTTGAGTTACCAAGGCCGACTCACTCTCTCCCATCCCTCCCTTATTCCCGTCTTCGCTCAGGGCCCTGGCAATGTGACCACAGTTTGAGCCGAGGCCCTGTCAGCGCCGGTGATTGTCAATGACTTGAGCGTGAAGGGCTTGGTAAGCTCGTTGAAAGATGGGGCAGCGTCCATTGATGTTGTGGCCAATTCCAAGCGGAGGTTGCACTTGCGTCCTTTCTAGGCGGCCATATTCGATGTGCACATCTCATGCCTGTGCATGACCTTCACGGCTCCGACCAATGGCGAGGGTGGTGGCCGTTGGATGATCCTTGTAGGCGCCCAGGACTGCGACGCGGACATCTTCACCATTCTCTGGTGGGAAAAATTACACGTTCCTGCTTAGTTATTTATTAGAATTGTCGTCATGGTTGTTTTTTCACCATTGAATTTGATGATCGCTTAGAGTGAGAGTTCCCTCAACTTCTCTCCCTCTCTCAGTAGTCTCCCTCCCACCTTGTCATATCTACCTGCGCGAGCAACCAAATGAGCTTTGACCCAAGTATGCTGAAGTGCTCCGATCCCGTTGGGGTGGGTCATCAGAGCGCCAAGGCCAATTATTCTCATTAAGTGATACAAAAATCGACCCAAAAAAAAAAAAAAAAAGCGACCCGAACAAATTTAGGGTTTTGTAATGTATAGCGATTACTTCTTAGTATCCAAAGGTTAATTTAAGTAACTTTTTTGTGGCTTTTGCATTAACCCTTGTCATTTTGATCTGCTTATTATGTTGATATAAACAACGTTTGATTCTCACGATCACGTTTTGTGGTGATCTTTTCCCAGATTCAAAAACACTAGATTCTACAAATTTCAACACCGGTTGGAGGTTTCTCTCCTATCCTATTATTTTGGCAAAATACTTCAAAGTATTGGGGATACCGGATACGCAGTTTCATAGGTTGTTGTTGGTCTATGTCGTACTTCCTTTGAATATGTGTCTTGTCTGGATATTGAATCTTTGACTTTCTTTCGAAGAAAGAGGTTTCACTTTACATGTCTTGAATATTCGATGTTTTGCAAGCTATTCCCTTTAACTTGTTTACTTATCATGCATTGGCATACAATCCCGAAGTACATATAACTTCTCGGGTCACAAAGGAGGCAACCTCAAAGAACTGACTAAGTTGTTGCTCCTTTCGCTTTGCCATAAAAGGAAATAAAAAAAGGATTTAGTTAGTTACTTCTACCAATCACTAGTTCATTAGTCCCAGATCACTTACGTGACGGACATACTCACATCTGTAAAATTCCTTCACAGTTTAAGAGTTCTAGTTGTTGGATTGGGAAAAGAGCTTTAGATATCTCTAGAGTATTATATCATCGCCTTGTTGGACGTGTACGACATCAATCACAATTGTAGCTTGACCATTAATTTTAGTGGACAAAAATAAGCAGTGAAATTGCTGATGCATGAAAACCTAATTTTCCTACCTCGTTAGGTTTAAGTACTATAAGATATGGTCTTGCTTCACTTTTCCAAATACCAATATATTGTTCACGTAAATTCAATAGATAATGAAAATTAGGGTAAAAATTAACATCGTAAAGAACTTACCAAGAAACTGGATCGTTATTTTATTATAGTTCTAATAGTGATATGAATGTAAGATTTTTTCTAATGTAAGCTACATTAATTGATATTATAATTTACCATTTTACGGAATTGATCTAAGGTGAGGCCTTAGTAGCTAAAAGTAATTGGGCTGGGCTTGCCTCTAATTTCTCTACCCCGAATACATTATCAATCGAGTTTGTTGACATTAGTTGGAGAAAAACACATATCGGAACAGCAAAATGATGATGCTTGATGATTGGGATCTAAATATCTCAATTAATTTAAGAGCTCCAGCTGTTGGATAGGGGAAAAAAATAGATATCCCAAGTTTATAATAAAGCTGTCTCGTGTGACCTATATACCTAAATCAGTCAAGATTGTAGCTTGCTGATTAACTTAGATGAACTGAATTAAGTAGTGAGATGATGATACGAGAAAGCCTAATTTATGTTTTCTTGCTAGGTTTAAGTAATTTAAAAAATGGTCTTGCTTCACTTTTCCAAATAACAATACATTGTTAAAGGAAATTATCAATTTAATAATCAAAATTTAGGTAGAAAAAAAACTTCATTTAGAACTTGTTAAGAGACCACATAATTTTCTTATTCCCTATAGCGGCTTTTGGGGGGGATTTTAAATATAGTAACTTTAGATTTGATGATAATAAGATTTCATTTGTGTCACAAAAAGAATAATTGGGAAAAAATTTCCAATAAATGATCAATTGTATCGCGTATTAAAATGAATGAACGAAAAATATTATTATCATTTACAAATATACTTGGACATGAATTATTGTTGAGACAATAAGAATAATTTGCATTAACTAATTATTTCAAGCAACATTTTTAAGAAAATAGTTTTTAAATCATTTTCGCAAAATGAATGAAATCTAAGAATAAAATATATACATTTTTAAAATTAATTAAGAATTTTGGAAAAATTCTCAAGAGCTCACGCTACTTTAGGTTAATTCATGGTCAAAATTCCTCTTCTTAGTGAGGCAACGACAACAAACATTCTATCTTCGTGGGACTTCCAAGTAGGGGTGTCAAAAACTAAACTAAACCGAAGTGAAAAGTTCGGTTCGGTTTTCATTAAAAATCGAAACTTTTTAACTTTTTTGGTTTATATATGTTCAATTAATGGAATCAAACCAATAAAGTCTAAAAATTTCACTTTATTTTTCAAAAATAATTTTTTATTTTGTTATTTTTTTCTTTTCTTTGTTTTTATTCCGCTTCTTCATTGGCCGGTCGCCAACCACAACAGGGTGACGACAAGCTAGAGGCTAGCTAGAACCTCACCACAAGCTAGCAAGCTCGAGCCCTATCAAATCTCGACCACCTAGGCGGGGCTTGAGCCTCAAAGGAGGTCGCCGACGCCAATGAGGCTTTGGTAACCTTTGACAAGGCTCGAGCCTTGCCCAACTCGTTAGTGTCGGGAGAGCTTGGCATCGTCTTAATCTGGTGAGATCAAGTCTCGCCAGCTCGTGGCAAGGCTCTAGCTCACCTCTGGCTAGTTGTCGCCTATCACTATAGCCGGTGATCAGCCAATGAAGAAGAAGAAGAAGAAAAAGAAAGAAAAAGCAAAAGAATAAAAATAATTAAAAAATTCATTTTTTTCAAAAAAAAAAAAATTATCGAAAGGGGTGCATGTAGGGAAAAAAAAAAACAAAAACAAAATTGAAAAATCGAACCGAACCGAATTGGGATTTCAATTTGTTCGGATCGATTTCGGTTCGATTTATTAAATTTTCTTATCGATTTGGTTCGCCCGCTTTAAATTAAACTAAACCAAATCAAACCATTTACACACTCGCAGTTCCAAGAAAGAGGGTACAAAAATAATGGAAGCGTGAATCCCATCCAAAGGCTGTACGGTGATTAGCAAGTCTTTTCCCATAAGCCTTCTTCAAGAATGTAACCTGTCACGCGTTGATGTGTCAATATTTGTGACTTGTCCCCAAATTTCAACGAATTGATTGCATCGCGTCCCTTGGCATCAACTCCAACCAAATTTTGCTGGGAATTTCAGTTACCTCCACAGCACCTGACTGATTACGGAGGACAGATTCGCCGTATAAGTATGAACCTATAAAGATAAAAAAATAAAAAAAATAAATAAAATAAATAAAGTAGAAGAATAATTCGAAAAATATATTATATGTGAGAGTATGGCAAGAGTTTAACTGAAATCTACGTAAATGCATAATGATATCTATATTTTTTAGCAGTTACTATATTTCTTTGTCACATATATGGAGTCTTTCCTAATTATGCAGTCACGTGATCAGATTTATGAGAATTTAATTTAGTAGGCATCATCACTATAGGATACATTACAACCAATTTCCAAAGAGGCGGCATTAATCTTAAAAGTTGAAATTTTAGGTGAGGGGCATGCCCTGCCCACAAATAGTTGCATGCACATCAAGAAAATACACCACGACTGCTAGCAACAGGAACAGGCCATAATTTAATAATAAAGAAGATTTCACCAAGACTTTTTCGGGTCGAACAAAATGAACCATTTCATTCAGTCAAAGAGTAGAAAGACGATTGGATTTGACGTTTGTTTTCGGGATCGCCTAAGGCACACCTGATTGCTAGCTACAAAGGAGAGCCCCGCCCGACTGGGAACACCGGCTCCCCGCCTACAGAAAAACACCTGCAGAAACAAGAACACTCGACATGAGAATTCCAAATGAGACCCGCGCCCCCCATCACACCCCGTGCGAATGACGATCCAGCATTGTTGCCAGCAGCGCCGCTGCGGCCCCAATGGTACCAGCTGATCATCGGCCGCTGTATCGCATTTGCCGGGCCCACTATTCTCGGCCTCCTCATGGTCATCTTCCTGGCAATATCCGCCGGAATGCAGCCGGCGCTCGGGCTCTACCAGGGCTGTTCCCTTTGGTCCCTCAACATCTCCATCTTCTACAGTAATCTCATCACCGTCGAGTACGCTCACATGAAGGTCCTCTCGAGTTTTGATGGCCAGCTCGCTCTCTCTCATCCCTCCCTCGCGTCCTCCTTCACTCGGGCCCCGACTGTGCGACCTCAGTCCCAGTCCAGGCCCAGTTAACGCTGGCGATAGTCTCTGACTTGGGCGTGAACGGCCTGGTGAGCATGTTGAGCGGCGGGGAGATGACCTCTACGTGGCCGCAAAAGCCGAGCAGAGGCTGCGCTTGGGTCCGTGGTCGGTGGCCGTGTTCAACGTGGACGTCTCATTCACGGGCTTGAACTTCACAGCGCTCTTCAACAGCGAGGGCAGCAGCAATCGGATGATCCTCGAAGGTACCTGAACTGCTGGCTCAACATCATCCCTCGACTCTGGTAAGAAAGGTCACAGGTTCCCGCTTAGTTTCCTATTTCTATTATCAGGGCAGTCGTTTGTGCTCGCCAATGAAGTTGATGAACAAAATGAAAGAAATGAGAAGCTGTTGATGCTCAGTATAGCCAACTCCTCGGGTCGTCACCGCCTGGTTGCGGTGGCTGGCAGAGTCGTGCTGGTCAAGAACGACCAGCGGCCCCGGCGGTAGCAGCGGTGTCGTTCTTGAGCCTCCGCAGATTTCTCCGGCCTCGTTGGCGGGTCCGTCAAAGAAGAGGCCGGGCTTCCGGCCCGCGCGTGGGCCCATTTGATTGGGCCCGTGCTGGGCCTGTTTGGTTAATCGTGGCCCGTTTGATTCAGCGGGTGGCCTTTTTGATTGAGCGCGGTGCTTGGCCTTTTCATTGATAATTATTAGGGTTAATACCCTGAAAAACCTCAAACTGGTACACTTGTGACAAATTTACCCCAAACTATTTTTTTGACCATGAAAAACCCCAAACTGAAACTTGTGACAAATTTACCCCGACCGACTATAAAAAATCCTAAACTTGTACATTTATGACAAATTTACCACAAACTAATTTATTTGACTGCAAAAAACCCTAAACTCGGTAAATTTGTGACAAATATACCCTCTCGCTAAATTTGATTAATACCACAAAAATCATAAAAATTGTAAACTGTGACAAACGAAGCGTAAAATCCTAAATTGGTATACCGGTTAATTGTCACGTGTCATTTAACATAATAATTTGAGAATAAAATTTAACGAAAACCGACACAGGAAATTTGTCACAAGTGTACTGGTTTGGGGTAAATTTGTCAAAGGTATACCAAATGGGGTTTTTGGTGGTCAAAAAAATAGTTTGGGGTAAATTTGTCACAAGTGTACCAGTTTGGGGTTTTTTAGGGTATTAACCCTAATTATTAAACGATGTCTTGTTGTGCTATTTTTCAGATTCTGATGGAGACTGTGGCTTACTATCTATGCATTTAAGCATCACTAGGGAGGTTTCTTTTTTCTAGCCTATTACTTTGGCAAACGCTTCGTACGTTGAGGATTCTCCGTCTCATCTGTTCTTGGTGTGGTTGGTTTATGTATTTAATTCCTTTGAAAATGGGTACTCTCTGAATAATTTTGAATCCTCAATTTACCGTCAAAGAGATAGTTTGCACTTCACATGTGATCAATATCCGATGTTTTGCAAGTTCTGTCCCTTTAACTTTACTTCAGATCATGCATTAGTGCACATTCTTGAAGCTGATTTAGCTTTTCTAGTTGCCAAGAAGGCGACAGAGCTGGCCTCAAATAATTGACCGAGCAATTATGCGCCTTGATTTGTGTAATTGTAAATCATACATTTAGATTACATCATTTTCCACTCTAAGAAATGTTGGATTCATGCTCCATCACCCTTTGACGAAGCCTTGTCATATATACACGAATTTGAACTTTTACGAGCATACAAGAATAATAGTCGATAGAAAATAATAATAATAATAATAATAATAATAATAATAATAATAATAATAATAATAATAATAATAATAATAATAATAATAATAATAATAATAATAATTCAGTGACGATTCTTGGATTAAGAAGACTATATGCTTGTTGAGGACTTTCCTTCACATATGAAGAATGGGTATAATTCTCTTAATGAAGATTAAGATCTTCCCCATTAATCTAACATCAATTTTCACCCTCTACCAATAAAACAAAGACTGAGACTTACGGTAGTAATAGCTTGCGAAGGAAGGCTAACAGTGGGGGCCACTCAAACCATAATTCTTCTAGGCATTTTCCCCTTTGAGCTACTCTTGCCACTTGTCGAAGTGCGGCGGCAGGAATTTTGTGAAAAGTTTACGTACACATGGATTCCTCAATTATCTTGTAGACGAAACCATGTTATTCTCAAATCCATTTGACCTTAGTTTTTCAATGCCAGGCGAAGAAAAATAACACGCGGATTCCTCAAAAAAATCCTCTCAAAATGCCTAAATTGTATCGGAATTCATCTTGATAGAATTAAATTGATTGAAACATACAAGCTGACTTTTTCATAAATAAATAAAAAATCATATGTCGACTCAAACTTATTCTATAGCGCTGAGTAACTTTCCAGAATTTTCGAGTCTGAAATTTATGGACTCATACCCCAAATTTTTATTATTAAAGCCCCTCAATCAAACATTAAGAAGAAATCAAATGTAAGAGCTAACAAAAATTAATGAATTATTTATTTTTCGGCTGACGGACGGTCAAAGCCATTGGTGGGACAAGAAAAGTCTCCATTTGACCTTCCTATAAGAACTTGAAGGTTAAAAGCCTAATTGTACACGCCTATGACGAATTGACGCTTATTTGCATTTTTATATGTTTTGGCAAATTTTAAATTACATTTAAAAGTCATCCCTTTTTTATTGTTGGGAAAAGTCAACCTTTTTTATATATTACGTATATCCACGGGATGAGTCACTGACGATGCAGACCCTTTCTGTACTATTTTATGTTTTTGGTCGGAACCCTGTCTGTACTTCACTCAGTCTTTTCACCCACCACTACCCCACGTCACGCGCCCCCAAAAAGACGACAGCTCTCTCCAAAAGTGACGGGAGATAAATAAAGTCGAAAAATGTTTCAGTTTCGTTTTCGGGGTGACGTCATATTCGGAAAAAGAAAACAACTAGTGTTGCCTCCTAGGAGGCGAGATGCAAAGTCGGCGGTCCGGTCCTGCCCGAAACTGGAATCTCCGCGCACACAGCGCGTCACTCGAGGTGCTCGATCGCCACGTGGGCGCGTGTCGCCCACCCCTGCGTCAGATTTTTTTTTTTTTTTTTCGTCAATCCTACTCTATTTCTATTCTACACTCACTGCGCAGACTTACGACACGCTCTGCAAGGGCGTGAGCCGCAACCCACTCGAAACTTACACGTCCCTATCCCCATCCCCCTGAGGTGCGTCGGCCGATTGAGAAGGGTGTATTCAACATCGATTTTGAGCCCTATGAATTTGACGTAATTCTTAAAATGATTAATATTATTAAAAATTCATAATTGATAAATTTATTCATAATTTATTTTTTTGTCATAAAAAAATTCGAAATTAATATATCTCAAAAAATTTAATCCTATATTAATTTTCGTCTTACCATTAAATTTGCTAACGTGGATGTAAAGCGACATGGTAAGTCCATTAATAGGATTAATGCTATGAAAATCCAAATTTGTCACAAGTATATTATTAAATTTTATGGGATAAGTGCAATAGAAATCATAAAATTTGTAACGAAATGCAATTGAGTTTTAAAACTTGTAACAAGTGCAATCAAGTCCTAAAACTTGTTAAATTGGTTTAATTAAGTCCTAAAGTTAACATCGTCAACCTTTTTAACAAAAAAATATTGACGTGGCATTTAAAATGAATTTTTATTTTCCATGTGGCTTTTTTAAAATTATTTTTTTATTTAAATTAGATTTAAAAACTAGAAAAGAAAAACTAAATTCTATTTAAAAACAAAACAATTCAAAAAAGAAAATGGTAGGCACTTCCTTTCCTGCCGCCTATCATCGGAGGGGCCGGCAACCGTCGCCGCCCTAGGCGGGGGTGGCCGACCCTCACTTGGCCAAGGCTAGGCCTCACTGGCCCCAGGCGAGGGCTAGTGACCCTCGCCAAGCTCGGGCGAGGGTGCCAAGATCTGGGAATGCCGACTCTTGCGGGGGGCCAGCGAGGCTCGCTAGATCTAAGGTAGCGAACACTAATTTTAAGGCTGGCAAAAGAAGGTGACCACGCCTCAAATTGTCATCGAAGACTTGTTGAAGAAAAGCCATTTAACTTATTTTTATTATGAACTTCTTCATGAGGGTGGTCAGGTGATGCTAAAGAAGATGCTCTGTAGTAGATGCTCACATGTTCGGAAGAAGAGGTCCTCGTCTGTTGTTATTACATTGATGCCTTGAAAGCCTGTGACTATTATACATTTTGCATGGTTTTAATTCCAACCTTGCGAAGCTTCAATTGCCACTGCCATGCAAGGAAAGGTATATTGGCACATTGACAAAGAAATTCAACAGGATTGTACGAGGATGTGGCGACGACCTAATATTATGTCGAACTGCATGAGCACTTATTCATTTCACCATAGCTCTGTCATAGGCTGCTCTTTTCTTTGTTGACAGAATTCCCAACAAGTCAGCAAGTTCCTCCAGTGAGAATCCATTGTGTTGCTTCCCTGGGGCTCAGTTCGTCTTCACTAGACTATTGAGGCTAAACTCTTTGTAACATGGAAGCTTGGGTAATGCATTTAGCTACCTCCGGTAATTTACATTCTCATTTCTGGCGGAAAAAGGAAAAAGGACATTTTTTTAGATCTCATAGTGCCCCGTATAATGCTCACTGGGTTTATTGCATTACTCTTTTCTCCCTCCTCTACCGGTCAAAATTCCCCATATGTCAGAAAGCTCTGTACAGAGAATCCTGTCCGTATCGCTCTTCAGGTTGAGTTCACCAGGTACCGAGATTCAATTCATATGTGCGCTCAAACTCGAGTAAGGTTCCCTGCTAGGTCTCGGTTTTTATCTCCTCATTTCTCTTTGTAAAACGCAAAAGCGGGATTTGTTTCATTTTTAGACATTTTAGTGCTGTGTATTTTGGTCACTCCATTTAACGTATAAGTCTTTTTATTTTCTAAAGAATAAACTACATCTATGCCTAGATGATCTTATCAAACTTTACAAACTTCTACCACGCTGCTTAGAGAAATATGGCAATGTCCCTCTCCTTTTACAGTTGTAGAGCAAAATCAGACACGCTCTCTCGTTTTCCTTTTGTTTTGTTTGTTTTTCTAGATGAGGAAGTCGGTGAGATTAAAGTCGTGTGTAATTAGACAGATTCATTAAAACTTCCTGAAAAGAGTGTACTCACCTTGCGACCAACCAAGTCGAAGATAATGACCACTTGGCTTCGCTTGATCCGCTCAGCTTCCTCGATCTCCTCTTTCTTCTTTTCAAAGAGCTCATTCTCCTGTGAGGATGAGAACGTTTCAGACAAGGCCTCAGGTAACCAAGAAAGTCTCTCAACTCGTCAAGACCCCTTAAGACGAAAATACCTCCTTCGATAGTCAACCGTTGCCCGCCATTTCGAAGAACAAATCATTCATAAAACTAATTGTCCAACTCACAGTGGATATCCAACCTCATCCTACAAATAAAACAAGTGCATATTCGTAGATGCTCCATATGATATTCGATTTGAGAAACCAAAAAGCGAGAATCCCAATTGACAATAACACCGTACGATCGCAAGTGACTGAAAAAAGGCGCAGAAAACACAAGAAAGATGAGAGATTTACGTCGAGGTACCCTTTGGTGTCAGAGGGTCGGCCGAGATCGCAACAGGAGACAGACCCCGAGATTGCGTCCTTTGTCCAAGTCCAGACCCGACTCTGCTCGGCTGCAGAGCTCCAGAAACGCCCTTCACCAGCCGGCAGCCACTGCACAGGCGATTCCATCGCTCTGCAATTTCAAAGACAATCAAAGCTGGACTTCATGAAAGGTCAAAGTACCTTCCTTTTGACTTGGTTCTTTCTTGGAAGGGCGAGGAAAGGGGCCGTCAGACTCGACACGACGTCGAAGATGCGCTTGCCTCTCGCTCGCTCACATTTCTGCAAGTGAATATTGGATAAAATTGCACATTGGCCCCATATATTTTCGTGATTTTGTCAATTCTATCCCTTTAATTCATCTGGTGGAGTGTATTTGCAAAAGTAATTGAGGGATTTTTCTCACTGCCAGCCAAAAAAAGAAATTAATGTCCTTGCGCTTAAATAATCCAATAAAAACTAATGTTAGTTTAGGTTTTGCTCATGTAGGAATTAGATTTGCATAATTTTAGAATTTATTATTAAGCTTTATGAATTTTTTAGGGCAAATTGAAATGAGTGTTTTTGAAAATTGCCTTAGCCAGGCATCTTTTGGAAAACTCACTGGGGGCAGAATGTTTGTCTTTTTGTTTAAAATAATGGGAGCTTTTGAAAAACCTTCTACTATTTCAGAAAGTGAAAAAGGAGAATGATGGCAAGAAGAGCTCACATTACTTAATGTGCAAGTCCATCCTACTTTGTCCAAAAACCTTGATACAAAATGACATGAAGCTGAATTAGAAGACGTGGCGTTACATGAATAATTTTGAGCCGTCCTTGATGGCCACCTTTATTGAAAAAAGGCACATTATCACAGTTCTACTAATGATATCAGAATTTTATGTGGGCGATGTCTCCGAATTCGGAATCTATTAGGTAAAAAGTTAGAATTGGAAGTAGCGGCTAGACAAAAGTATTGGAATATAATCGAGACAAGTCAAATTATAAGAATTGATTGAGAGTTTGAGATCAATTTTAAAAGGATAGGGACAAATTGAATTGATTGGTTGCAAAAGAATGAATTTTTTTTTTTAATTTCCAAGGATGGTGCTTTTCCTTTTTGCACTCTGAGGCTAAAAATGACAATTCAAAACATCTAGATGAATCATAATAACTTGCATTATTCTTCTTATTTACGTTTGGAGTACACATATCACGCATGCAAACCATTAAGTTAGAGAAAGTTAAAAATAAATGTCAAAACATCGCATAAACTTCCTACCATGAGCACCATCCCATAATTAACACTCTTTTTAAGTGAAAATCTTTGAAAATTTAACTACGCATTCACGAAAGTATTAAAAGAAAAACACCACCATTGAATTATCACAATATAATTCCACATTACTTGATTGCTACATCTAACAGAAGGGAGGGAGAGAGAGAGAGAGAGAGTGATGCCATCAAATGAGATGAAATAATGAAGAGAGAAGGAGAGGAATATTTTCTCCAAGGGAAGCTCAAGTCATGTGTCTACGCGCCGATAATGGAAACATCCGAGGAACTTCATGTAGTGATCCCCAAGGAGACTGCACAACTTGCCGTGGGCATCGGGCCACTGCCGACACGCAACGGAAGAGGAAGAAAATATTACGTGCGTTGATTTGCATTGAACCATCGAAATCCACGAAAGTCCTCGTGAAGCTCTGCTGCTCCTGAATCTCCGTCATTATCAGAGTTAAGAATAATATAAAAGAGAGAAGTAGAGAAATTATGTATATTTCGATATTTATAATAAGAAATATAAGAGCCTATTTATAGAACAGTTGAAAAATTCATGTGAGTTGCGCTTCCGTCACCTGTGGGGAGAGATCGAACTACTTCTCGAGGAACTTATGCTTCAGATCCGGAATCTGCTTCACCTCATCGACGATGGCCTGGTTCGCCTGTTGAATTGCCTTGCTGTCGTATGGGCTCCGGGCTAGCCGGAGCTCAGCGTAGGCCGCCTTGATGGCGATCACCACTGCGTCGGCATGTTCGTGAGTGGGTCGTCCACGACTGGCAGGTGACACTGCAATCCACGGAACGTCATCCATGGCCTTAAAAGGCAAAAAGAAAAGGAAGAAAATAGTGAGAGGAGAGAGAGCAACGACGGAGAGGGGTAACTGAAGAGAGAGGAAGGATCTGAAAAGTGGGTCTATTATGACCACGTGTCAATTGCCCCATCTAGGATTTGCATTGAAGACGATGCATGTGGAAGTTGGAAAATCTCTCTTTCGAAGCCTTTGCAAACATGAAGTCGAGCTTTGCTACTCTATAATAAGTATGTGTGCTCTCCAGTGTTTGATGGTTTCTTGGTGGTTTTTGTTGGGTTTCAACTCACGAAGAGCTTTGTTAGCATAACAATCTTTCAGATACTGTGAAAATAATAATATTTTGTGAGACACAATTGTTGTGAGGCTCACTTTTTCAAAAATATGTAGCTTATAATAGACTATTATTTTCACAGTATCCCAAAAACTGTTATAATAACAAAACCCTCAACAAAATAAGTTTAAAATGATGTTAGTTCCAGGCTAAAGCCATTTTTTTCCGTGAGTGTGTGACACAAACAGAACAGTGGCTTTTAAAACAAGCAGGCAGCAGCCAATGCTAATTCTCGGCCTCAACAAAATCCATATTGAAATCCATTTGATGTTTATGCTTTGAAAATCCAATACTCTTCAACGTCACTCTATATATCTGGGGACATGGCATCGTCATTCACCAGTCTTCCCTCTATACTACATAGCAAATCCTATGCTTTGAATTTCCTAAGAGCACACGCTACTTAATGTCAATTCATGGTCAAAATCCCTCTTAGTGAGGCAATAACAACAGACATTCTTAGTGCTACTTCCAGCAAAGAGGGTACAAAAACAACAGAAGCGCAAATCTCATGAAATGGACTATGTTACCTCTGAAAGACTTTTCAACATCCATTCTACAAATTTCCCCTTTTGCACACTCCCATGATGATAAATAAAATTATCCTCGCTTTAAACCTGTTCCTATTTAGGAACGGAGAGGTGGGGTGGGATCAAACAATCAGTGCAGGTAGCATGTGAACGAGGTTTTAGTGGCTGGGAAGTAGTTGGGCTGGACTCACTTCTAATTTCTCGACCCCAATGGCGTTCTCAATCGAGTTAGTTGAAATTAGTTTAAAAGAAAAGCACAACTTTTGTTTTCTTGTTAGGTTTAAGTAATTTAAAAAATGGTCCTGCTTCACTTTTCCAAATATCAATACATTGTTAAAGAAAATTATCAATTTAATAATGAAAATTTAGGTAGGAAATGAACTTCATTTAGAACTTGTTAAGAGACCACATCATTTTTTTTTTATTCCCTATAGCGGCTTTTTTTTTTTTTTTGGATTTTTATATAGAGTAACTTTAGATTTGACAATAATAAGGCTTCGTTTATATTATGGAAAATGAATAATTGAGAAAAAGATTTCCTAAAAATGATTATTTGTATCACTTATTAAAATAAATGAATGAAAAATATTCTCATTGTTCACGAATATGTTAGGACATAAATTATTATCTAGACAATAAGAACATATTATATTAACTAATTATTCCAAGAGATTATTTTTTTTTAAAATAGTTTTCAAATCATTTATTTTTTGTGAAACAAACGAAATCTAATATTAGAGCATATAAGTTTTAAAAATTAACTAAGAATTTTGGAAAAATTATTAAGAGAACACGCTACTTTATGTTAATTCATGGTCAAAATTCTTCTTCTTAGTGAGGCAACGACAACAGATATTCTGTCTTGGTGCTACTTCGAAGAAAGGGCGCACAGAAAGAACGGAAGCGCAAATCCCCATCCAAAAGCTGTACGTCGATTAGCAAGTCTGCCCCCTTTGAATTCCGCGTCCTGACAAAACATCCCATTGAAAAAAGCTGTATTAGAAAAAATTTTGTTGCGAGTCTCCCCTCTCCTCACGCGCCATTTTTTGTTGCGAGTCCCCCTCCCAAATTTTATGTTGCGAGTCTCACGCGCCATTTGTCTCTCCCCACGCGCCATTTTTTCTTGCGTGTCTCCACGCCTCTCAAATATTTTCTTCCTGAAAGTTCCGCTTCCTTTATTTCCCAAACTTTTTCATTTTGCGAGCCTGCGAGTCCCCCTTCTTTCGTCTCCCTCTCCAACCCCGCGTGTCTCCACGCCCCGCAAATATTTTCTTCTTGCGAGTTCCTCCTTCCTTTGTTTCCCAAACTTTTTCATTTAAGAGCCTGCGAGTCCCCCTTCTTTCGTCTCTCTCTCCAACCCCGCGTGTCTCCACGCCCCGCAAATATTTTCTTCTTGTGAGTTCCCCCTTCCTTTGTTTCCCAAACTTGTCTCCACGCCCCGCAAATATTTTCTTCCTGCGAGTTCCCCTTCCTTTGTTTCCCAAACTTTTTCATTTGCGAGCCAGCGAGTGCCCCTTCTTTTGTCTCTCTCTCCAACCCCGCGTGTCTCCACGCCCCGCAAATATTTTCTTCTTGCGAGTTCCCCTTCCTTTGTTTCCCAAACTTTTTCATGCCCACGTGTCTCCACACCACTCAAATATCGCCCCTCAAATATTTTCTTCATGCGAGTCCCCCTTTCTTTGTTTCCCAAACTTTTTCATGCCCGCATGTCTCTACGTCCCTCAAATATTTTCTTCTTGCCAGTTCCCCCTTCCTTTGTTTCCCAAACTTTTTCATGTCCGCGTGTCTCCACGCCCCTCAAATATTTTCTTCTTGCCAGTTCGCCTTCCTTTGTTTCCCAAACTTTTTCATGCCCGCCTGTCTCCACGCCCCTCAAATATTTTCTTCTTGCCAGTTCCCCCTTCCTTTGTTTCCCAAACTTTTTCATGCTCGCATGTCTCCATGCCCCTCAAATATTTTCTTCTTGCCAGTTCCCTCTTCCTTTGTTTCCCAAACTTTTTCATGCCCACGTGTCTCCACGCCCCTCAAATATCGCCCCTCAAATATTTTCTTCTTGCGAGTCCCCCTTCCTTTGTTTCCCAAACTTTTTCATGCCCGCGTGTCTCCACGCCCTCAAATATCGCCCCTCAAATATTTTCTTCTTGCGAGTCCCCCTTCCTTTGTTTCCCAAACTTTTTCATGCCCGCGTGTCTCCACGCCCCTCAAATATCGCCCCTCAAATATTTTCTTGTTGCGAGTCCCCCTTCCTTTGTTTTCCAAACTTTTTCATGCCTGCATGTCTGTACGCCCCTCAAATATTTTCTTCTTGCGAGTCCCCCTTCCTTTGTTTTCCAAACTTTTTCATGCCTGCATGTCTGTACGCCCCTAAAATATTTTCTTCTTGCGAGTCCCCCTTCCTTTGTTTCCCAAACTTTTTTGTTGGTGAGCCTGCGAGTGCCCCTTCTTCTGTCTGTCTCCAAGCCCGCGTGTCTCCACGCCCCTCAAAGTTTTTTTTTTTTTCTTGCGAGTCCCCCTTCCTTTGTTTCCCAAACTTTTTCGTTGGTGAGCCTGCGAGTGCCGCTTATTTTGTCTCTCTCCAAGCCCGCGTGTCTCCATGCCCCTCAAATTTGTAAGTCTGCCCATCGCACCCAAAAAACTCGTTAGGCGATAATAAACTCGTTAGGGAATAATAAATTTGTATGTCTGCCCATCGCACCAAAAAACTCTTAGACACTGAGGGAAATATAAATTTGAAAGTCTGCCCATCGAATCAAAAAACTCGTAGACACCAAAATGCTCCTAATTGGTGGGGAAAAATAAATTTGCAAGTATGCCCCCACAAAAAGTCACGCCAAAAAAAGAAAGAAAAAAAAAACTTGTAGGGAAATTCATTTTTTTAATTCTGCCCCCGCCCCCTTTAAATTCCACACCCTCGCGAAACCTTTCACCAAAGAGTTCCAAATGACAGGCCTCCACGCCATCCCATCCCATGCAGATGATAATCCGGCATTACCAGCGCCGGCGTGGTCTGACCGCCGTAAGCTGATCATCGGACGCTGTATCTCTTTTGCCAGGTACATCGGCTTCCTCATGGTCATCTTCCTGGCAATACCCGCCGGAACGCTGCCGGAGCTCGGGCTCAACCTGGGCTCTTCCCTTTGGTCTCTCAACATCTCCGCTTCCCACAGTAAGCTCGTCACTGTCGAGTACCCTCGCATGAACCTCCTCTTGAGTTTCGACAGCCAACTCGCCTTCTCTCGTGCCTCCCCGGTGTCTCCTTCACTCAGGGCCCCGGCTGCGCGACCTCAGTCCGAGCCAACGTCCAGTCATCGCTGACGATTGCCGCTGACTTGGGCGTGAGCGGTCTGGTGAACACGTTGAGCGGCGGGGAGGTGACCATAGACGTGGCGGTAAGAGCCGAGAGGAGGGTGCAGTTGGGTCCATGGTGGGTGGCCGTGTTCGACGTGGACGTCTCGTTCACGGGCTTGAACTTCACAGCTCCTTCCGACGGCGGGGACGGCGGCGATCGAATGATCCTTGGAGGCACCCTGAGCTGCTCGCTCGACATCATCCCTCGACTCTGGTAAGAAAAGTTACAAGTCCACGCTTAGTTTCGCATTTCTATTATCGGGGCAGTTGTTTGTGTTCGCCAGTGAAGTTGATGAACAAAATGAAAGAAATAAGAAGCTGTCGATGCTCAGTACAACCGACTCCTCCGGACCGTCACCGCGAGTGCTAGGCCGGTCTGGTGCGGCGGTGCTCGCCCTGCTCGATCAAGAGCGCGTGCTTGGACGGTTTGCCTCGGCGCGTGGCTTGTTTGACGCAGCGGGGTGCACGCGCAAGAGCGCGTGGCTTGTTCGATTCAGCACCTGCTTGGCCCGTTTGCCTTAGCGCGTGGCTATGTTTGATCCAGCGCGCGTGGTTGGTTGGCACTTTTATTGGATTGTACTGATATTATTAAACGATGGTTGCTTCTCACGGTCGCGTGTCTTGTCTTGTTCTGTCTATTTTTTTCAGATTCTGGTGCAGACCGGGGCTTCTATGTATGCATCTGGGGGCATCACTTGGGAAGGTGTCTTTTTCTAGCCTATTTATTTTGGCAAATACTTCATATGCTGAGGACTTTCCCTCTCGCCCGTTGTTGTTGGTTTATGTATTTACTTCTTTGTAAATTGTGTACTCTCAGAATATTTTAAATCTTCGACATACTGTTGAATGAATAACTCGCACTTTACAATATCTTTTGATATTCGAAGTTTCTGCAAGTTTTATCCCTTTAGCTTAATTTCATACCGCACGTTTGCACACAATCCCAAATCTCATTTAGCTTTTTGGGTTGTGAAGCAGGCTACCAAGCTAGCCTCAAATGATTCAACGAGTAATTAAGTGCGCTTGGTTCGAATGCTTGCAAATCATGTGTTATCTTATGAGCGAAGTAGCGTCAATATAAAATCCTCGAAAATCTAAGTTTTCTTTTTCTGGCCTTTTATTTGTACACAGTCCTAAAGATGTTCTCCTAATTTAAAAATTTTGGGTTGAGTGACCCTAGGCCATCCATTTGATGAATGGTTATTATATAACCCCCTTAATGAAGATCGAGATCTTCCCCATTAATCTGACATCAAATTCTCACACCCTACCAATAAAACGAAGAAGGGGAGATTCGCGGTCGGCTTAGCCATCCAAAAACTTTCGATCGGTCAAGACGTGGATCGCGAAGTAAGGGTAAAAGTGGAATTTTTGAGGAAATGATGATGATGATGGCGGTGACGATTGCACTGGGGCCCATTCAAAACCCATCAATTCTCCTTCACTCTTCTCTTGAGCGAGGCATCTTCCCCTTGAGCTGCTCTTGCCACGTTTTTGTGAGGTTGCCAATCTCGGATCTACATGTAGACGGGAAAAAAAAAAAAATAGAAAGACACCTAACACAAAATTCCAAATTACGTCCCCTCCATAACCTGATCGCGGTCAAGCGCACTCACACCAAGCTCCTCTTAAGTTTCCAGAGGCCAACTCACGCTTGATCCTCACGCGCTGGGGCCCACGGTGGTCCATGCTGGCAGGTTGATGAAAGTACTCAGGCGCCCCCAAAGAAGTGGCGTCGTCCGGCTGCAAGTTGCTCCTGGAGGGAGTTGCGCACCACGCGCTAAAGGCACGCGCTTGGGCAACATAATTGGGAAAAGAAAAAGTACACCTGGATTCCTCAATTATCTTGTGGTAGACGAAACCGTGTCATTCTCAAATCAATCTCGACCTTGGTTTTTCCATGTTAAGCGACGAAAAGGTACCCCGTGGATTCCTCAACTTCGCTCGATTTTTTTTTTTTTCTGAAATTCTCTCGAAATGCCTATATTGAATTGAAATTGATTTGATTTAAAGTGCACAATCTGATCTTTTCATAAAAAGAAGAATCAACTATCAATTCAAGCTTATTCTTAAGTGCCAACCAACTTTCGAAAATATTCAACAGCCATTCACGACGAAATTTCAAAATCCAATTTGTTTAAGGGTAACGAGTCTAGTGATGGTGTTCACTTTCCAAAATTAGCAGCAAAATAAATGGATTGGTAGAGAAACACTTTGATAACAAATTATGATGAAAAAGAGAAAAATATAATATTTAGTATATTATCTAGTGACCAATTACATGAGTCCATTCATAGGCTTTTTCATAGGATGAATATTTAAGATAACAAAATATCAATTACAATTAATTAGGATCACTAAAAAAACATACATAACCTTTTAATTATATCTCTAACACAAAGAAAGCTTCCCATCCAAGTTGATTGCTTAAACCTTGCAAATGACCCGAACATCCCCAACGACACCTCTTATGTCCATCAGTGTCTCGGCAAGACCAAAAGCATCAGAATAGCAACATAGGCGATGCAACTCAACTACAGCAATGGCGGCACTAACAAATGCATTACGAAGCTTTGAGAAGAACGTTGGCCATGGAAACCCAAGCGCCTCTGATGTATCTTTCTATGGGATGAGTCACCCTCTATGCAAACCCTTTGTCTGTACTTCACTCGGTCTTTTAAAATGTCAATACTATTCGGAGGCTATAACTTGAATCCTAGCAAAAGAACTTCCAACCACCCATCACGAGCGCCCCAAAATGACGATCGCTCTTTCCAAAAGCAACAAGAGACAAATTAGTCAGATATGTTCGGTTTCGCCTTTGTAATTCCAACATTTCTTTTAGATATTTCAGGGTGACGTAATATTTGGGAAAAAAAAAAAGAAAAAGAAAAAAGACAACAGGTGGTGCCTCCTAGGACAAAAGATAATATTCAAACTTGCTACGCCTTCCGAAAGCGTGGGTCCTTCGATAGACACCTACGTTTACGCTACCCAATCCCGTTCCCGTATCGAGTGAGGGAACGGATGTTGCAGAGTCGGCCGTAACTGGAATCTCCGCAACCCACCGCGCGCTGCTCCCTCGAGGTGCCCGATTACCACGTGGGCGCGTGTCGCCCACCCTCATGTCCGATCCAGACGCCGTATTCAACGTTGATTTTGAGCCCCTCGATTTGTCGTAATTATTAGAACTAGTTAAATTATCGATTGATGTTTTTTAAGTCAATTTTTCACGCTTTAGAACGACGAAGAAAGCTTTCGACCAAAGGAAAAAAAAAAACAAAAGAAAAACGACGAAGAAAGCGCATGGAAAGTGTGGAAAACTGCCATGGCAACTGCAATCACCCGCGTGCAAATGACAAAAAAGACCCCATCTACCTAGACCCGTTAAATCATAAATGATCCGACCGAAACTCACTCCTGAAACTTACGCGTCCCTACCCCATCCGTCCCCGAGGCGGTGGGGATTTGAACCCTCACCTCTCCCTTCTATGTTGGAAGGGTGGCTATTGGGCGACCACGCCTTGCAGAGCGGGGTAAAGTCCGAAAGTGAAAGATATAGAATGACATGTAGGAGACAAAAAAAAAAAAAACTCGTTTATAACCCATTTATTGCAGCGCAAAATTTTTGACTCATACCCGACCCGACTCATACTCAACCCGTACCCAACCCATTTAATGAAACCTAAAATTATATATATATATATATATATATATATATATGTATTTAAAAATGGTATTTGCTAAAATAGTTGTATACAACACAAATTTAATGGAAAATTTTTATAATTTTTAAAATAATTATTTTAAAAAATCGAATTTTAAATATTTTTATATTTTAAAAATTAATTTTTAATTATCTTTTTTAATAATATAATTTTCTTCTTCTTCTTCTTTGGCCGGCCGCCGACCATATGACGATAACCGGCGATCGGCCACAAAGCCTCTAGCTCGCCCGCCGTTGATGCCGGCGGGCCTCCACCTCGCCCGGATCCAAGAAGCTCGAGCTCGCTCGACGCCGGTGAGCTTGAGGCTTGCCCGGCCGACCGCCGACCATCGCCGTGCCAGCCACCGCCATGCCAGCCACCGAAAGAAGGAAAAAGAAAGAGAAAAGAAAAGAAAATTAAAATAAAAATAATTCTAATTTCGATTTTTATAAAAAAATATATTTTTGTAAAGTTAAAGAGAGAACAAGGAGATTATGTGATTTTGGTTGAAAATTGGTTCTAAATCCAACTCATTTAAGATCCACTTAAAACCCACATATCTTAAATCTTTAATCATTAAACCCATTTAATTAGTTCATTCAAAAACAAGTGACGAAAGATATGATCTACTTATGATTTAAATGGGTCTAAACCCATTTTTCCACCTTTACTACTTAAAAGGGCTCGATAAATCCTCCAAGCCGAGTGATTATTTTGTTTAGGAAAAAAATCATAAAAAAAAATCCTATATTATATTTATTGTGACGCATACCTAAAATACGTTTTTATGACCCCACCAGAGCATCGAGTTATAGGACTGAAGTTGCGTTTGGTTCAGCCTTTGCAATGGGCTTTGAGTCCAATGCAAATGCCGAAAGCCCAAAGCTACTTGGGGAAAATGCAGTTGTGTTTGGTAAAAAAATTTGCAAATGGACTTTGAGTTGAATGTGTGTTTGGCAAAAAAAACTTTCACAAGGGGCTTTGATGGGTATTATTTTTTTTTTTTTTGAAAATTCAGCTAAACCCTTCACCGGGATCGGGCGAAGGGCCGCGGCCGCCGTGAGCGATCTGGCGCCTACCGTCGGCCGAGGTCGCCCGAGGTCGGGCGACCTTCGGCGAGGGTCGTGCAACCTGCCAAAATTCCCAGGCCGCCGAGGTCGCCCGACCTCGGCGACCGCCGCCCGGGTCTCGCGGCCGCACGGCCGGCCCGCCCGGGTCTCGTGAGGGTCGCGCGACGCAAGGGCCGCCACGGCTTTGAGACCCGGGCGGCGGTCGCCGGTTCGCACGGCCCCGGGTCAAGTGACCCCGGACCCTCGCCGAGGATCGCCCGAGGTCGGGCGACCTCCGGTGGCCCCTACGGGGTTGCGCAACCCTTGCCTGAGGTCGCCCGACCTCGCTTGACAGCCCGCGCCGCTGATCCGGCTCGCCGGCGAGCCGTCGCCCTTCGCCGGTCTGGCGAAGGGTCTGCTCCTTTTTCATTTAAAAAATAAATAAATACAAGGGTAATAACGAAAATATGAAAAATTAATGAAGGTAGTTTAGCAAGAAAAAATGTTTTCAAGATTCTGGGCCAAGGGTAGACTTTCACTGAAAGCCCTCTAATGGTTGCCAAATACCCCTATTTAGGGTGAAAGAGCTTTGGGGCTTGGATGGGCTTTCTAAATGCCCATCCAAACACACCCTGAGTCGGTGACTTGGGGGGGAGGGGGAGGGGGCACGTTCGCAATGGAGAAGAGAGAGAAAGGGAGGGAGGGAGAGGAAGAGAGAAAAAGACTTAATTGACATGGAAATGGAATTTGCCGGGAGATATATCGCGACCCCACTTTTTCTCCCTTTGATGTTTGGGGCTTTTTCTTCTTCTTCTTTTTTTTTTCTTTGTGGGTTCTGTTTGGTTCTTGCTTTTGTAGTGCGCTGAGTGAGTCTATATCGCCGCGCACAACTTCCGGACTCGAAGCGCCCCTGAACTGCAGTTTTATCGTATCGGTTGAGATCCGCGTTAGTTGGGTGTTTTATTGCACGAGCAGCTGAAGTCAAATGGACCATCAGGTCTTCATCGCTTTCCCTCATCTTGGCAGTCAATTTAACGAGATCGCGCGAGGATTTTGGATGGAAATTTGTAGTCTGAACACGGTTCGAGATGGATCCGGCGATCCAGGCCACCGGTGTCACGCACTATCACCGGCTAAAATTCCCACGATGCTAACAGGGCGCCAGTGTGGCAAAAATATGCTAACCAATTGAATTTTTTTTCCTTTTTTGTCTTTTTTATTCTTCCTTCGTCTTCTTCCTTAGTTTGCACCTAGCCAGCATATCTGCCACCACCCTAACCATTGCCACTGCCAATAAGTTTGCCTTATGGAAAAATAGAAAAGGAGGAAAGAAAAAATGAAAAACGAAAAGGATAGAAGAAAAAAATACAATGAGTTGACATATTTTTTACATGTGGTCACCACGTTAGTTAGAGGTAATGCCAAAAGGGATCTATGATCCTCAATCGGCATAGGTTCTTCCAAACTTTTATCTCAGGGGATGTCGGGATTTTTTTTATTAATTCTAAGAGAGTTTGATCATGTAAAGGAGCCGCCACTAGCCTATTGTAGCTAGCTAGAAGCCAAATGAGATACAAGAGTATATCTCACTTTCTATGCAAGCAAAGATCAAAGTGCGAGACTTGATTATACTAGTTATCCAATTAATGCCCTTTCGGTATCTAAATTTGATTATCTATCAACTAAGTATCACATATAGTCTTCTTATCAAATTATGAATCCTAATGTTAACGTCCACTAAGTGTGATGTTTCTATGTTTATCATGATCCTAGAGTGGGTCCTCTCCATATAACTAAGAGAAATGAAGTAAACGAGTTCACAATCAAGAAAATTGACATATAGAAATCAAAACAAGTATATCAAAGGTGGTAATAAAAGGTAATTAAGAAATAAAGTGCCGAAAGTAACAGATATGTTTTTGGACAAAAATATTACAGGACCTTGTTATTAACCTAGGACAGCAATCTCAACAATTCATTGATAAAAATGTTTGAAAGAAAGTTGTTTTTAAGAAATTATTTTCTGATCATTGAGCATTTGGATGATGGAAAACTAAGCAATTCATTGATTACAAACAACAAGCTTGGCTCAGAGGAAAATAACCTCTCATTATGACAAACATGAAACTACTTTCCCTAAATCATAAAATATATGAAAACTAATTGTTCTCCTTAAAAATGATTTTAATGAAAAAATATTTTACTTTATAATGAAGTTTTTGGTAAAATTAATCCATCCTTTATAAGTCTTTTTCAGCCGTTCCTCATGTCAAATTAATCATAAAGATCTTTTTATTTATTTATTTATTTAAAGGATAAAATTACTGCATAAAAATTGAAGTTAAAGCATCTTTCAGAATACATTTCTTTTACGAGTGTCTTTCACCTCTCCAACACGAGAACCGAGAGACTTTCATGCGAATGTTCAATCATTCATTTCAGTCAAACTTACTCATTTGAAAAGTACGTTATTAATTTATTATTATGATAAAGGCCCTTAATTTATCAGACTTTGTATTCAGACAGCATTTACTATGTAAAGAGGACAAGCATCTAGGATTATGGAAAAAATCTTAAGTGGACCATAATTGTTTAATATAACATGCAACTATTTTTATTGCTCTCGTGCCACTAAAGAATCGCTTGTTTATTTGTCGAAGGCAACTTGCCCTTGAGCTGCCACTTGTCATGTATTGTTGCTTCGGGTGTAAGGAATTTCCGTCAATTTCATGGATTTTTCAAGATAGATGAGAAGTAACTCGGATGCTTTTTTTTTTTTTTTTTTTAATCCATCCTATTCTAACTCTAAAAAAACCTAGCTTCAATCTAAAAGAAAATTTTAGAAAAACTGAGGAAATTTGCGAGCTTACAGATGAGGAAGCCAGCGATGGATGAAATAAAGCAAGGGAGAGCTGGTGATGGCACAACGAGGAAGCAGATGAATGCAAATGAGGAAGTAGCGAGACGAGGAGCTGGATCTCGGTGATGGCACGACGGGAGCCGGATCTAATGATGGCACGACGAAGGAAAATGCTATGAAGTCTCAAGGTGTGAGAGGTAAAGAAAGAAACAGGGGCACAAATTAGGGTTTTGGACTTTTAGGTTAGCTTACAAACCGATTCTCAAACCGGTTCCCCGAACCGATCCTACAATCTAATTCTCGGTGGGTAATCCCTCGGAATCGGTTTCCGGACAGATTTCAACAAGAATCGGTTCCCGACCTTGTTTTCCGGAAATGGGCGATCCAGAATCAGGTTTATTTGGTCCAATTGCACACCCCTAGAAGTGCATATGCTTATTTTTTTCTTTAAAAAAAAAATCAATTGTCTATTCAAGCTTATTCTCACGCTAACTAACTCTCCGAATCTTCCTAATTCATAATTTATGGAGTCAGGCCCCAAATTTTTATTATTGTAGCCCCTAAATCAAATGCCTAGAAGAAATTCAATCTAAAAATCTGACTAAAAATTAATGAATCATTTATTTTTCCACCAAAGGTCGACTTTGACAAAAAGGCCAACCTTTGATCTTTTTATGAGAACTTGAAGTTTTAAAGCCTAATTATACATGCCTATGACGAATTGATATTTATTTGCAATTTTTACATGTGTTGACAAATGTTAAAATAAAGTCGACTTTTTTAGGTTTTACAAAAAAGAAATCAACCTCTAATATATATATACACACACACATACAGGTGCCCACACAGGATGAGTCACTTTTGATATAAACCCTTTGTCTGTACTTCACTGACCCTTTTAACATGTCAATATTATTCGGAGGCTAAAACATGAATCCTAGCAAAGAATTTCAACACCATGCGCCCCCAAAAAGACGATCGCTTTTTCCAAAAGCAACAAGAGATAAATAAATTGGAAATGTTCAGTTTCGCTTTTGTAATTCCAACATTTTTTTTAGTTATTTCAGGGTTCACACGAAAAAGGAAAGAAAACATCTGGTGTTGCCACCTTAGAGGCAAGATATAATATTCGAACTTGCTGCGCCACCCCAGAATGTGGTGTGTCCTTTAATGGACACCTACGTGTACGGTATACCCCATTTGGTTCCCGGATCGAATGAGAGAATGGATGTTGCAAAGTCAGCGGTACGGTCGGAGACGAAACTGGAACCTCCGCACCCGCAGCGCGTACTGCTCACTCGAGGTGGTCGATTACTACGTGGGCGCGTGTCGCCCACCCCCGCGTCCGATCGAGCACGCCGTATTCGACATTGATTTTGAAGGGGTAGTCTTATGATTTTTTTAAGTTACTTTTGTCACGCTTTAAAACGACGAAGAAAGCACGTGGAAAGTGGAAAACTGCCGTGGGCATCACCCGTACACGGAAAAAGTATTAAAAAATCCTAAATTTATTAAATTTATATCAATTTAATTCAAAATATTTTTAATTTAATATCAATTAAGATTTCAATCTTTTTGACTTAGTATCAATTTAATTATTTCAGCTAATTTTAATCGGAAAATACTCATATGAATGTATGCTAACTTACACAGCACGCTCAACATTAACGTTGATAATTTTTAATATTTTCTAAAAAAACTTACTACTTATTTATTTATGTTTTGGCAAAGGTCACATGGGACAACAAAGGCGGGATTGCATTGCGCTAACAAGGCTCACCCTTACCAAGGACCACAACCTCGCAGCCTTCGACCTAGCGGCCGATGAGACTCGACCATTTTTAGGCCAATGTGAGGTTGCCCTCGCAAGTGCCCACATGTGTGTGGTTCTCCACAAGCCGACCCTTGCGGCCGCACGTGGAGGCGCGGTCGGCCTCCTTCAGTGGCGTGTCACCCCTGGTTCCTTCTTGTCTTGATGAGAATTGCAAGCCCATACAATCAAAAACCATTTTTATTGAACAAAATTCCAAGAAGCAGCCCCGAACAATATGGTCGGGTGTCATTTTTTGTACCCAAGCATCCGTTGACACTGTTTCACAATTTCTGAAATGTCCTTTGAAAATCAACCCAATGATTCGTTTACAAACATGTTTAATGATCAAGAAACAAGTAAACGTGCTTTGATACCAATAAGGGAAATATAATCCTAATAGCATAACTCAAACTATTGAGTAACACAAATCAAACATACAAGAAACATGTCCAGGAAATACTTAAATCACTTATCAAAAAGCACATCACGAATATTGACGTATCTTATTTTTCACAGATTAAGTGCTCTCATTGCAATGTCATAAGAGAGAGTTCTTCTTCCGTTTCTTGAGCAAGAGAGATGTCCTTTTTCTTCTTGTTCTTCTTCTCTTAAGAACACACGCTTTATTGAAGAGAAGCGTTCTTTTCACTTAAGAAGGATAACCACATATAATTGCCTTATATCGGTTATTCCATTTTATAAGTCGTGGGCCCTTTCGAGTTATAGGCTGGGTTAGCCCAACATGGGCGGCCCACCACTCATAAAAAAAACCCATCAGTCCCCGTTTACTGGTAACTGCAACAAAGATTCCAAAGAGAGAAATTAAAAAAAAAAAAAAACTTTCAAGCTATATAACTGCGACCCGCGTCCCCAAAAGACAAAATGAGCCCAAAACACATCAGAGGATCAATGGAGAACCGACCGGCCGACGAGAGACCAAAGCCATCACCTGCCACGAGCTGAGATGCGAAGAGAGGCGGGGGATCGTTTATCAAGAACGAGCTCGAGGGGAGAACTTAAGCAACGCCGGGAGCGAACCGGTCGAATTGTTTCGAACAGCAACGAGCCTGGGTGTGATGATGTGAGAGAGTGGAGATGGAGCGAAGATTCAGAGTAGGATCGGAGAGAGAAGAGCCTGACCGAGTCCGAGGCAACGAATTTGCAGAGGGAATATATCAAAGAAATCGAGTGAGGACCAATCAGTAGATGATAGATAGTCTCCAGTTGCTCTATGAGAGAGAGAGAGAGTGGGGCCGACCGCTTACTGGTTTCAGATATTTTTAATGGTGAATTCTCCTTAAATTTTGTGGTCAAATATTTGAGTTAGATAATACATAATAATAGATGAGTATACTAGTTTAAGTTTTACGCAAGTTTATAATTTTTCGTGATATTAATACAATTTAACGAAAACTAACAGAAGATAAATTTGTCACAAATATACCAGTTTAAAATTTTTTACGATTAAAAAATTAGTTTAAGATAAATTTGTCATAAATATACTAGTTTGAAATTTTTTGTTATCTAAAAATTAATTCAAAATAAATTTATTACAGATGTGTTGATTTGAGTTTTTTTTGGTATGAACAATTTTTTTTTTTTATTTACTTTGGAGTGGAATCGTCCTGTAAACTAGTCCTTCCCTATTTTGGGGGAGATGCGCGCTTGCAGTTCCGCAGCGAATATTGGAAAAATATCACACATTGGCACACGTCTAATTCTATCGAGGTATTTTTCTCACCGTGGACAGAAAAAGAAAATGGGGATGTTCTGGCCGTAAAAAAAGCCACTAAAAACTAATGTTTGTGTTGGCCTTGTAAATTTAACATCTGCAGTATTTTGGAATTGTTTATTAAGCTTTTTCGATTTTTTGGGGGCTAGTTGAAATGAAATTGCCTTAGCTATGCATCTCTTGGAAAACTTAGGGTATGTTAGATAATATTTATGTTCCCGAAAATAATTTCTATTTAGAAATAACTTTTTTCATTTTTGTTCTTAGGAACAAAGAAGTACATTTTTTTATCTTGTTTCTATTCCAAATATATTTCTTGACTATTGATTTGTTCCGGAGAATTGAAAAATTAGATAACATTACCAAATGGATTTTTGTTCATTTTCTATTTCGTGGAATAAACGAATAGAAAAATGGAAAAATAGAATGGTTACCAAATTAACCCATTAATGGAGAAGAAACTAATCTTTTTTTTTTTTTTTAGTTTAATATTACAGAGCATTTGAAAATTTCAACTATTTTACCGTATTACAAATGTGAATGATGGTAAGAAGAGCTCACATTATTCAATATGCAAGTCCATCCTAATTCCTCCAAAAATCTCAATGCAAAATTTGACAAGGCAACAGATCTAAAGATGGGAAATTCCATTGATCAAGTTCGAGCAACCATTTATGGCTACTTTTGCTGGGAAAAAAAAAAAGAGACATTTTGATTTCAGAATTTCGAGCGGTTGATGTCACCCAATGTAAAATCTACTAGGTATAAATCTAGAATCGGGGAGTAGCCATGAAATAAAGTTATCGAAATACGATTAAACAAATAATATTATAAGAATTGATTGAGAGTTTGAGACGACCCAAAAAAGATAAAGGGTAAAATATATTAGTTTGTTTGCTCAAAAAAATGATATTTTTGGTCCAAGGAGGGTGCTTCTGGGACCAAAAATCGTTGCTGCGCTCTCGCAGCATTATCTGATTGCATGATTTTTTTGGTTCCAAGAATTAGTTTGTTGAATTGGGGGCAAAAAAAAAAAAAAAATTAGACATTCCTAAAGTATAATACCATCCCCCGTGTGACATTCATACTCGCATCGGGTAGAGTTGTAGCTTGATCACATTAACTTGGGTGGACAAAATTAAGCAGTGAAACAAGGGAGAATTACCAAAAAAGTCCTAAACCTATTGTAATTGTACCAATTCAGTCATAAACTCTTTTTTCCCAATTTAGTCCTAAACCTTTTACTTTTGTTCCAGTTTAGTCCATCTGGCCAAAATTGGTCGGCCGGTGCCGACGTGGCAGCCGGCGGGCGCCGGCGTGATTTTTTAATAATATTTTATTTTCAACATTTTTTATTAATTTTTTTTTCCTTTTTCCTTTTGTTTTTGCCTCCTCTTTCTTCCCCCTTCCTTGGGCTCGCGATCGCAGCCTCGCCTTGGCCGCCGGACCGAGGGGATTCGGCGGGGCAAGCCCCCATCGGATCTCGGTGAGGAGGCCTCGCCCAAGTGACGGCGAGCCCCCTCGCCGGATCTCGGCGAGGGCTCGACTCGTGGCCGTCGCTAGGCGCGAGCTCGCCTCGCAGCTTGCCGGCGAGGTGAGCCCTCACTAGACGCGACGGCGAGCCCCGCCGGATCTCGGCGAGGGCTTGCTTCGCCCGGCGACCGCGAGTCGAGCCTCGCCGATCCAGCGACGGGCCTCGCCGCCGCCGGGCGTGAGCTCGCCTCGCGGTCGCCAGCGAGGCGAGGCCTCGCCGGACGCGACGGCGAGCCCCTAGCCGGATCGGTGAGGGCTCGCCTCGCGTGACGACCACGAGGCAAGCTCGCGCCCAGCGACGGCGGGTGAGGCAAGCCCTCGCCAAACGCGACGGTGAGCCCCCTCCCCGTCGTTGGTGCGAGCTCGCCTTACGGTTGCCGCGCGAGGCAAGCTCGCGCCCCGACGGCGAGGCCTCCTGCCCCATTGAATCGCCTTAGTCCGGCGACCGCCAGCCGGCTGGTCGCCGAGCCCAATGAAGGAGGAGGGAGGAGGAAAAAAAAAGAAAAAAATAATAAAAATAACAAAAATAATAAAATATTATTAGAAAAAGCTTGCCGGCACCGGCCAGCCCCACGTCAATGCTGGCCGGCTAATTTTGGCCAGATGGATTGAACTGGAACAAAAGTAAAAGATTTAGGACTAAATTGGCTAAAAAAAGTTTAGGACTGAATTGGCACAATTGCAATAGGTTTAAGACTTTTTGGTAATTCTCCGTGAAACGATGATGCGGAAAATATATTTCTTTTGCTCGTTAGGTTTCCCGTATCATTAAGAATGGTCTCATTTCAGTTTTCCAAATACCAAAATACATTGGTAAAAAAATCCTCCAGTTCATATGAATAATGAAAAATAATGTAACAATGAACCTCATTAAAAACTTGTCAAGAAACTCGCCCAATGCGGGGGACACTCACCGGCCTTACTCTCAAAAGTAAAAGAAAGGTAAAGAAAAGAAGGAAAAGAAGAAGAAAAAAAAACCAAAAAATTATTGAAAATAGGTTCTTCATTTTTTGGAATCTGAAACCTACCCTACATAATCTAAAATCTGGAATTTATCCCATTACAAGTTTTGGAGTAGGCTCCGGGTCTACTTACATTCCACCTATATAATTAATTGAATCATTGCAGTGAATTAAAATCTGTAATTACCACCACCTGTTGTTATAATTAATTGATCATAATTTATATTTAGATACACAAAAAAATATGAATATTAATAAAGTAAAAGTCTTAATTATAAAATAAAAGCTTAGGCCCTATTTGGTAACCATCCAAACAGGGCCAAATTATGATTTTTTGTTCCCAAAATCAGTTTGGGCCTAGAATCGCGTTTGGTAAAATTTTTTGTTCCCGTGAATGTTGAGAGTAGAATTGAGAATAAAAAAAAAAAAAAATGTGATTCTTGTTCCAGAATTAGAATTGAGAATTAAAACTCTTCTTCTTCTTCATCGACGCCATCCTCGTGACCGCTGCTCGTCGCCGCCGCTCGTCGCCGCCGGTGCCACCGCCCACCACTGCTGGTCGCTGCCATCCACCCTTGCCTCGTTGTCGGCAATTAATCCGGCAAGCTCGTTGGAGACTCGCTAAAGGCAAGCCCAGCCACTAGTGAGGCTCGGCCTCGCCAAGCCATGGTGAGGTCCGACGAGCTCGTCGAAGGCAAGCCTAGCCATCGGTGAGGTCGAGTCTCGCCGATGGCTAGGTCGGCCTCGCCGAGGCTGGGTGAGGCCCGCCCAGCCTAGCCCCGGTGAGGCTCGCCCAGCCCCAGCGAGGCTGAGCCTCGCCCAACTACCAGCGAGGCTTGGCCAAACGCTCACCGGCCTCCCCGAGGGCCAGTGATGCTTGCCACCAAAGAAGAAGAATAATAGGAGAAAAAAGGAAAAAAAAAAAAAAAAAAAAAGAAAAAAAGGAAAAAAAGAAGAAAAAAAGGAAAAAGTTATAAAAATTATTTAAAAATTAAAAGAAATTGATTTGTAATAGAATCAATGAACATGGTACCAAACGCAATTCTATTCCAGAATCAGAAATTTTGTATAGTTACCAAACGCGTTTTTTTACTCATAATCAATTCCCGGAAACATAATAAAAAATAATCATTTCCGATCAGAATTTGTTCCTGGGAACAGAATCGTTACCAAACGCGCCCTTAGATTAGTACTTCGAGACTATATACTCATTATTGAACGGCATGAAATATCGAAGAATTGTGCGAAGACATTGACCAAGAACAATATTAAAACTTGTTTAAGATTCTATGTTACAAGTTCCAGACTTCGAGTTCCTTCAAATCAAGAATGTGTAACCTACCTCTTGAAACAAGTTACTTATATTTTGGAACTTGGAACCCATCCTATATACTTTGGAACTTGGAACCTATAGATTCACATCGGTTTGGTTCTCAAGTTCAAAGTTCTACCTTAGAACCATCCTCATCCTTAGATATTGTCATTGTGTCAAACTCCATCTATGCGAAGGACACAAATCACCGACCATCCACCTCCTTCTTCCTCCTTTCTCTCATAGCCCTTTCACAAGAAGAAAAAAGAGAGGAAAAAATAAAAAAAAGTTCCAAAAAATTGTAAAAAATAACCACATTAGCATTAGCCATGACATATAGGATGACTAGTATCAACATTTAGGGTTTCTAGCCAAAATTAAATGAATGAACTACATTGACAAATTGTCAAAAAGTCTATGGCTTAGTTTAAAAACTTGAAACGTGCGATTCGTTCGATAAATTCCTACCTCTCTATCTATCATTATAACTAAATCGGGACAATTGAAATTCACTTTAATGCCAAAAATATAAAAGAAAGGAAGATCACAAAAAGATCCTCAATTTGGACAAATTTGTTAAACCGATAATGACAAATGGAAAGATCCACAATTTGGACATTATCTATTAAGGTTATCCCGCATCAATCATTGAAAAGGTTGATGATCGTTTATAAGTGTGCAGGAAAGCCTTACTCTTTGAACTAACACCATCCAACAAATGATATTAGAGCCGATGGTTGATTAATGACCCACTCTCAATGGTGTTTGGTGAATATCTTAAGGAGGAATCTAGTAAATCAACACAGTTTCCGGGCAAGTGTTATTGTGATGTAGTTGGTTCAGTCGGGAAAAAAAAAGAAAAAAAGAAAAGAAAAGACCATTGGACGTTGGAGATTGAAGTTGATATAATTTAATATAGAAGGATACCTGAATTAAGGGGGAGTAAACATGATACTAGAACTCAAACTTGAGGGAGAGATTGTTAGAGAAGTCTCACATTGAACATTGAAGAATTGATGTAGTATGGAACTATTAATATATCATAGTTATTCCATAATCATTGACTTAAGCTTTTGAGTAAGGTGAGTGCAACTACATATGTTGACAGGCTTGAATTTATGCTCTCTCTTAGCGATCTCCCTAAATGAAAGTATCGGATTTTTGTTGCACGCTCTCAATAAATGGAATCAAAGCCGATGGTTATTGTTTCTTTTCTTTCTTCAGTTCTTTTTTTCTATGATTCAAGTTGGTATAAGTCAATACAAAAGGATACCCGAATTAAGGGAGAATAAACTTAACACTGGAATTCACACATGAAGGGGAGATTATTACAGAAGTCCCACATCGAATATCGAAGAAATGATGTGATATTGAACAGTTAATATATCCTAGTTTGTCCATTACTCATTGGTTTAAGTTTTTAAAGAAAGATGAGTCAAACTGGATATGTTGACGGGTTCAGACTTGAGCTTCCTCTTAGTGATCTCCTCATGTGAAGGTATCAAACTTTTGTTATGCACTCCCAATAAATGATATTAGAGTGAATGGTTGCAATTTCTATCTAGATGGGCGTTGTAGAGCACTACACTATTTGATATATCCATAACCTGCTTATATCGATGCCCTATCTTACTCAGTCACGCTTATATCACACTTTACAATTTTAATTCCATATTTTTTGGCAAATTTATTGAAATCACATATTCACCTCTCTTTTAAGTGATACTATTAGCCTACATCATAATAAACTTCCCGTGTTGGATGAGAGCCCTAACTCTATTTAGCTCATTCTTACTTTATAATGTTGTAGGAAATATGAAAAGATATCTTCACACTAGCCGTCATACGTCAGTTACAGTGAGCAGTACTAGTCCTGTTTGGAAATGGGAGGAAAGGACCACCAATTTATTACATAATGTGATCAATAATGTGGTGGTTTGATTCTTTCTGCATGTTGATGTGGCAATAAAGCCATCACCCATACTTAAGAACTTCCAACATAGGGAGCAACCTTTGCTTTAAACTTTAAAATAACAATGTTAGGCATGTCTAAGAAATTTTAAGATTTCGTAGGCTCCTAATTTTGGAGGAACCTAAAAATGTGGGATCGAGAATCGGATTAGGTCTTACTTGAACTTGAACCGGATCGGTTCTTATGGATCCAGTTCTACGGTTATCGGTTCTAGTTTGGAACTATGCTCATTTCTAATTGTGCAGCTCAATGTGTGTTCTTTGTGCAACATCTGAAAGGGGAGCTCCAATGTGGTCACTTTCATGGTCAAATTGGTGTTTTTTTTTTTTTTTTTTTTTTTTTTTTTTTTTTTTTTTTTTTTTTTTGTGTGTCTGGTTTATATCTATTTTATAAGCCATTATGTGTGTCATGTGCTGTGGGATATTTGCGAAACCATACTTCCTTACTCATGCATCTTCACTCCAGCCCCAAGAAGGTGGTGAATCAAACTCTCCATTCTCCCATTACTAAGAGGAAAAGGTGACCATTAAGGTAATCTCCGGTGGTTAGTCAAACTCGTATTAATTGACCACTATTCATTTCTCTTAAACAAAGACTTCTTTTGTACTCCATAAATAAATAAATAAATATTCATAGAATGAACGAGCCCCTTATTTTGTCCTGTAGAGGCTGAGAGCTTCCTTCTTTCTAGTGTAGATATGATATTAAGCCCCTTCATTGCAAACTAGTATAAGAAATTACTTCACCAAATTAATCATAATTTAAATAGGAAAGTGCACACTTGTTCAAACTTGAGATATAATAACGCTTACAAAAAGTAAACGAGAAATGCTCATGTGATCGTCTTTAATCTACTGTGAGAATAATAATATATTTTGAATCACAAAGAAATAAATAACAAATAATTGAAAATTGTTGTGGGGTCTACGACAATACTATCCATAGATGAAATTATTTAGTATATTGGATTTCAATTGATTATTTGTGGCTTCATTGCGTGTGCATGATTCTACTCTACAAGAACTCCAAGTCATTCTCCTTTACCAAAAAAAAAAAAAAACTCCAAGTCATTCTCTTGAAGCTCTTCCTTTTCATTATAAATGATTTGCTTGCCCCAAAATGACCTGGTAGAGTTTGGTTTTTTTGGGGGTGATAGCGGTAATGTTGATAGATAAAGCTCCCTTCTGCCTTTGCACTCAAGGGCCAATCTCCGTCCGGCTTGGGGAAACCTCATACGACTCTTTCCTTACGTGCATAATGAGAATAATATATAGTTTGAAGCCCATGACATACTACTATTCTAATAGTAACCCAAAGCAAAACCAAAAATCACTGCCGTGCAGGGATCAAAGGGTTATCTTCCTACATGTTCTTTTTACTGCTAGAACCAGTAAGTATCATTCACGGATGTTCAATGTGTTGCTTTCTAATTCGCCGTTTGAGGTGTATTCACTAAGCTAGCATGATGGGGAGCCGGTGCAGGTCCTCTTGAATGAAGACGAAGTTTAAGAAATAGAATGAAGAAACAGCATATTAAAGCTCCCAGACAGGGGAAGTGAACAAGATAAAACCCAAGCCAACCCATTTTTATAGATCCAAGCCCGATGAAGAAGCCAGGTAAGGATAACAAGGAGTCTCAAGAGCGGATTATGCTTGGAAATCACCAGGATGGTGCAGCACGAGGAAAAAGGGGCTCAAAACACTTCATGATTGATGGCCATCTGAAAACCGTTGACACCTAAATTTTTGCATAAAAAATGGATTAATTTTTACCCCAAAAATAAATAAATAAGAATTGCACGATATATAGTTTAGGAACATTTATCTTATTTTGTTTTATTGAACTGCCGGTGAGCGCAAGGTTTTTCACATATTCCGTTGAGATTTTTCACATATTTAGATAATATACACCAAGGGACATTTTTGAGCAGAAAGGAAATTCTTAGATGGAATATTTGGAAAATGCAAAGGGAATATTGCACGCGTGCAACGATATATTTAGGGGATTATGCACAAGCAAAATTAGAAACAAAATATGCAACAAAGATTAAAATTTTTCCCTTATAAAAGGTGCGGTGCGTGTATGGAGACAGGAGGAGAGATTTCGAAAAAAATTTGAGGAAAAAGCGTGAGGGCCTCTCTTGGTTTCTAGGTCAAGGAAAAGTGAAAAGGTAAAAGAAAAGAGAAGAGTGAGAGGGAGGAGAGGACCAGTGAGTGACGTGAGAGAGAGAGAAAAAAAGAAAAAAAAAAAAAAAGGGCTGCATCGTTGTCTTCCTCGCAACGTTCCCCACGCCTAGTCCGTTTGACCACCGCTACCGCCGGCCACCGTCACTCTGAGCACCTCTCCGCAATGCCCGGGCTGCTCTGCCGTTGCCTCACCTGCTTCGACCTGCGACCCCATCCGCCGTTGCAATGCCTTCGTCTGCTGTCGTTGCTGTAACTTTCTGCCCTATGAGAGACGCTCGCAACCCACCATCGACGATCAGCAGCACCACCGGAGTTCGATGCCGTTGCTGCTTCCCTCCTGCCATTGCTTGCCCGCATCAACTGCCGGACCCCCTCGGCCTCCGTCTCCGCACCTGCTCAAAGTCCGATTTGCCACACGAGAACGCCAATCTTGCCCCCTGACTTGTCCGCAACCCACAAGCCAGCAGATCCCAAGTCGGCTTGCCGCACCTCCACTACTGCTGCGCCTCTGATCGCCCAAGTACTAGCAACCCCGTCGCTCGAGTACTCCTTTGCCCGCTGACCTGCGCCACCGCTCTAACGCCGTTGCTCAACCGTCGATCTTCACCTCAGCAGCCGCAACCCGACGCCCCTATAGCTTTCGCCTTCTGTTGCTGCCTGACGCCATCGGAGTCCACCACCAGAATGCTTCGCCGCTAGTCGCCGTCGCCGCTGACCCACCCGTTGCCGGCCTTTGCCGGAGCTCTGAATGCCGGTGACCCAATCCCCGATGACCCACCGAAGCTCCCAGCCGTGGGTGAAGAAAGCAAGAAAAGGAAAAAAAAAAAAGGAAAATCATTACGTAGTTTTCTATTTATTTTATTTTATTTTACTTTTTTAGTATAAGATTGAGATTGCCTGACATGAAATTGCCTCTGAAATTTGGGATTGATAGTCCGATTTTTGTGTCCGAATTCGACTCGCACGCTTGCAAAATTGTCAACTGATCTCACGCCCGAGATTTGATTTGCAATTTAGTTTAAAATTGGCCAACCCGATCTCATGCGTGAGATATAGTTCGCCAATTTATGGATATTAATCCTATATTGTCTGATTTGCTGTCGTGTTGGTTGAATCAATTTTATTTTCGTAAAAGAAAAAAATCCAAAAATATTTGAATTAGGATTATGTTTGTTTTAGAATATTTCTTGTTATCATGCCTATTTAGAATGGGGATTTTATTTCGAATTTAAAAAAATCCAAAAGAAATGCATTCATTTAGGATGTTAGTTTTTTTTTTTCTTCAAATTTAAGTTGTATGTTTAATCATATGGCAATTTTAAATTTAGAATTTTATAATAAAAAAAACACACAAAAATTATCATGCATATGTCATGTAGAGTTAGAGCATTCTTTGCACGTCATTGCATGTTAGGATTGCATGTTTATTCATTATAGGTTTAGATAATTTCTCCTAGATAGATTGCATGTTTTTTTAGGATAATAGAAAAATCATGCGCATGTCATATAGAATTAGGTTCATGAAAATGCACGTCATTTAGTGATTGTTGTTAGATCCATTTAATTAGAAATTGTTTGTATTAGAGTTAAGTCATTAAATTAACTTAGATTGCACATTTAATTATTGCATCTTTTTACTCATGTCATATAATTTATTTTATACAACACATCATTTCACGTTAGATTAGAAGCATTGCATTGCATATGGATTATATCCTCATTAAATTAGTGAAAACAAAAATTGAGTAATTGTGTGTTAATTAGAAATCATATCTAGAATTGTCTATGTGAATTTTGATTTAACATTTGCATATGCTTTTGTTGCTATGAGGTAAGTCCTGCAATTTTTATTCATTGTTTTCTCTAGGTGTTAAATTGGTGGTTTGCATATCTCGCATGATCACCTCACATGTTAGGAAATAAGTTAAAATCAAATTCAAGCTGCTTGCCAAACACTTTTTTTCAAAATAAAAGAGAAAGGTACCGAAAAGCATTAGATAAATCTAATATAATCAATTCTCCGAACTCGCAATATCTGGTTCGTAGAAGTAAAGTGAAACTCCAGTTACTTTACTTGGGTTTCTAATCGACCCACTAAAAATAGATTAGTGGCGACTCCTAATTGAAAAATCTTTTGCATGATAAATATTTCAACCTAAGTCGCGAATTGGTATAGGCTTAGGAGAGCATGAGTTAAGTTAGATTTAGTAGTCCATTAGCCTAATTTTAGGTGGTGCACCCGAAATTTTGGTCGTGACAGCTTGGCGACTCTACTGTGGATATGAGTTAGAACTCTTAGTGGACTTAGGCCAATTTTCTCTTATATTTGAAAAAATATTTTTGTTTGGCAGCGAGAATTCTAGGTACATCCCTAACATTTAAGATGTTAAATGTTCTTATAAGATGAGAAGTATAAGGGGAAGTGTTTGCTAACATTTGTTTTGCAGGAAGGTGTAGGAATGTATGGTTTACTTTCACATATGAAGTATTGCTTTATATAAAATGTCGTGCATGCCTTGCATCTAGCACTACACTATTGCACACACAACCTACTGCCAGACTTGGGCTGCATAGGGTTATCTAGGATGGTGTCGAGATGGATACCACTCCGACTGCATGCCCGCGGTATGAGTCGCCCATCTTGATTCCGAAGTTTCTTTTTTAGTGTCAATAGTACCCACCTTGGTTCGCATGCCTCCGACCTGGGTCAGCTCTTTGACCAAGCCAAAGTCATAAGAACCTGACTTAGTCCACACGCCTGCGGCTAGTTCGATCATCCTTGTGGCTTCACTTTGCTAGGCATGTCTAGAGTAGAAATCAAGTCTCACATCTCATGTGCAAGTCTATGTGATTGCCATTAATTTTCCTTGGCGAAGTAAGTCTTCTATCCCTATACTATGCAATTTACTTGCTTTGTCATACTTTTGGTCCGTCCATGACAATCTAGGTTAGTCATTTGATCTAATTTCTTTGTCAATCATAAATGAAATGAGGGAATTTCCATGCAATGAATCATTTGGAAAATAATAAAAAAAAACTTTGGATTTGTTTTCAATTCATGTCTAGGAAATTTGGTTCTTGCTTTGGGTGTATTGTTTTTATTTTATTTTTAGGAAATTCCATTTTTGCACAAACTTTTCAGAAAAAAAGAAAAAGAAAAAGAAAAATTGATTAGATCATTGTCATGGATTGGTTCTCTATTTACACCTCATGCTTACATATTTTCATTCGTTTGAATTAGGTGATAACGGATCCTCCACGTTTGCCCATTATTACACGATCGAGAGCAAAAATGGCCGACCAAACTGAAATACGTGATTGTATGTCCGCTATGGAAGACCAACTTCAATAGTTGCTCACCTCTATGCAACTTATGATAGCTCAAATTCAATTACTCCAAGCGAATTCGACTCTTGCACCCGCTCTCCCCGAGATAGTAGTTCCGAAGCAGACAAACAAGGCCCAAATGGGTGATGACGACATGCCCGAGCTGGAAGATGACCCATTGTTAGTCACTGCTGAAAAGGCTAAGCTTGATAACGTCCCTAAGACAGAGCAAGATGAAGGCTTTGCAAAACTTAAAGAGAAACTGAAGCAATTGCAAGAGTCGTGGAGTTCACTCCCATTCGACTTGTCAGTTTATGAGAAGGTCAAGATGCCGAAGAAGTTTAAGATGCCGGAGTTCGAGAAATACGATGGCACTTCCTACCCAAAAGCTCATTTGCAGATGTACCACATACGCATGACCCAATATGTTAAGAATGAGCCCCTCATGATCCAATCATTCCATGCAAATTTGATTGGGCCCACACTAAACTGGTATATAATGAAGAATGTAAATCTTCTTGACACCTGGAATGAAGTGATTGATGCGTTCTCAAGCAATATAAGTTCAATATGGACATTGCACCTTCCCAAGAAGATCTTGAGAGGATGGAGAAGAAGAAAAGTGAGTCATTCAAGGAGTATGCCGTGAGATGACGAAATCTGGTGGCTCAAATCACTCATGAGCCTACTAACAAGGAGTTGATGAAGTTGTTCGTCAAGACTCTCCTGTCTGAGTTCCGTAACCGAATGGCTAGCACGTATGTCAATAACTTCAATCAACTTATTCCCATGGAAGAACAAATTGAGATGGGGATAAAGGAAGGATGGTTTACTGAGTCACCCAACAAAAGATTTTCTTCCAAGAAGGAAAAGGAAGCTGCTATAGAGGTGAATGTGGCTTATAGCCAAGAAAATACTAATCGCATTCCGGCATTCCAGATGAATCCAAGGCAGCAACAAGCAAATAATAGAAGGCAGTTCTCCCCTCTCCCTAGATCTCCATCCCAAGTGTTGGCAATCCTTCGAAAGAAAGGCTTACTTAATAGCGAGCCGAGGTGGCCTAATCACGAAAATATTCGTGGTTATGACTCGACAAAGAAGTGTGACTATCACAGTGGTGAATTGGGACATTCAACTGATGAATGTTTCACCCTCAAACACCGGATCCAAAATCTCCTGGATACAAAGATGTTCTCTTTTAGCAGTAATCAGAAAAATCCTCTGCCTAGCTATGACGAAGGTGCAAATGCTGTCACAAAGTGAAGAAGTTCTTATCTTCACACTCCTTTGCGAAGAAGTCTTCTTCTTCTTCTTCTTCTTCTTTTTAATGCTGTCTAGGATTTCTACTTTTAGGATTTCTTGCTTTGTAAGATTTCAATTATTGCTTTCGTTTCTAGGGTTTGCTTGTTTGCATTTTTCATTCCAATAATGTAATTCATTTGATTCTATTCAATGAAATTACAATTTTATTTCCAATTTTGAGGGCATGACGGAGTACACCAAACAAGTCCAATGACGATACCCAACCATGAAAAGAAAATATCACCCACGGAGAAATCCTGGGGGCTGGACTTTGTCATGCTTCCTCCCAAAAACTTTTTCGAAAACAAAAGCATTTCACTAAAAAACATTTTCCCAAAGCTTGTGGCAGATTAAATCGATTTGTTTGGTTGACTCATTTACTTCTTATCTTAGAGTATAATTCTATAACTTGTTATGACAAGAGACATCTAAAAATAGCGTATCAAGTTTCAATGATCATAAACTTGACTCGTGATTAACGGGCTTAGAGCACACTTGCAATGAAAAATTGAATGTGTCAAATGGGATACCTTGGAATGATGAAAGGCAAGCCTTATTCCATACACTATTTCATACATTAATCCACAGTAAGTTGTGTGAAAAATTTCATGCTTACAAGGAAAAGGGTGATCTCGCAAAGGGTATGTTAACCAAGGTAATGAGAGAAAGTTTCTTCCTCTAGCCGAAACACTACAGGTATATCCGTTGTTTAGCCTTTTGAGCTCACATATGTGAAGAGCTTTTTAAATTATCCCTATCAAGGGTCATCCCACATTGGGACAAATTTGAAATGAATGATAGGAATCTTCTTACTCACACTTGCATCGATCTTCGAAAATTGCTTTCACAGTGTAACTTGTACAGTAATTTGAAGTGCCTTAGGATGATGAAGAGCAGTTCTTTCTCTATCATATACACTTTTATCCATTGTATAGCTCATTTAAGCCTATGAATTCATTTCACGTTAAACCCAGTTGGTGATCATCCCTCACACTGAGGCAAGGCAAAGAAAAAAAATTCAAGTGGCATGGTCTAAAATGATAAAAGATGGAGGTTGTGTGAGTCCCAAAAAAAGTAAGTGCAAAATATAAGGGGCATGAAAAAAATAGTGTGCTTGGTAAAAGTAAGGTAAATGCTCAAAGAGAAAAATCAAACGTTTGATGTAGTGAGCCCAACAAGGCGGTACTTAAAAATTCAAGTGCTGTTGCAATCAATGGAGTTTTGATATGAAGAAAATCTTCGATGATGAGGAAGAAAATTGGTGGAAATATCAAGATGATCACCAACTTTGACCCTGTAAACACTTTTTGAGCCTAACAATCCTTTTGTTTCTCACCAATGAACCAAGCCTGTATTACGTCCCTTGCAAAGTCTCTTCAAATTATGGCACTTGAATTAACGTAAAAAGTTCATATGTTTGAAAGTATCACTCAAAGAAGTGTGAGTAAGACAATTTCTACCTCGTTTCGTATGCTTCTTGACTTGTAAGCCCAAAAATAATTGCGGAATGTCATCTTTCAATAACCTTGACTCAAAGAGTCTCTTTTGTTAAGCCATTGACTAAGCCTACATTGCGGTCCCTATTAAATATCTCTCAGATTGGTAAGGTCGTACAATTTGCGAAATTGCTCAGACCCTTGTTTGGCATGATGACAATAAGATAGAGTGATTGTCAAAAATCCTGCATCAGAGGTCAGGATGAAATGATCATTTTTAATGAGGATGAGTGAAAAGTCATTTCAAACCGAAAGATCTCTCATTTGACACATCCATGACACTCATGTGTTCAGATTGAAATATTTTTTTGAAATCTTTCCCAATGGAAATTAGATGATCATCATGAACCTCCATTGAATTAATGCATGTTTGCGATTACAAATGCATGTTGCTTCTCCTACAACCATGTTTTGCAGGAGACATATCCCCGAGGATCAGAGATGTTACCTATTAAGCATATCTCTATCCATATCTTAAATACTTGTCATTGCACGATTATTTCCTTTTAAGTATACCGACACTCAATTGAGTTGTCCCCCAAAGATTTTTCTCTAGATTCAGTTTGATTAAGGCGACCAAAGAAAGGTTCGGGTCTTAGTTAGATGATCTCTATTACAAGACTAGGCAATCGGAGAAAGATTCGGGTCCTAGTCAAGCAAAGCCTCGTTTAGATGACTGTATAATGATACGGGTCCTAGACAACATTTATTGCTTTAACAGCGACCGTAGAAAGGTACGGGTCCTGTGTCGACACCTAAATTTTTGCCAAAAAAAATCATTTCTGAAAAATGGAAAAATTGTTTTTCCACAAAAATATTTCATGTCAAATTCTCGCATATAGATTACCTATGTGTTTAGTATAGTTTTTTTTTAATGGAAGATTTTTTTCCTAAAAAGAAAAAAAGAGAAAAAAAGAAAAAATTAATTTAATTAAAAAAATCCAAAAGAAATGCATTCATTTAGGATGTTAGTTTTTTTTTTTTTTTCCAAATTTAAGTTGTATGTTTAATCATATGGCAATTTTAAATTTAGAATTTTATAATAAAAAAAACACACACAAAAATTATCATGCATATGTCATGTAGAGTTAGAGCATTCTTTGCACGTCATTGCATGTTTATTAATTATAGGTTTAGATAATTTATCCTAGATAGATTGCATGATTTTTTAGAAGAATAGAAAAATCATGCGCATGTCATATAGAACTAGGTTCATGAAAATGCACGTCATTTAGTGATTGTTGTTAGGTCCATTTAATTAGAAATTGCTCATATTAGAGTGAAGTCATTAGATTAATTTAGATTGCACATTTAATTATTGCATTTTTTTACTCATGTCAAATAATTTATGTTATACTGCCATGTCATATCATTTCATGTTAAATTAGAAGCATTGCATTGCATATGGATTATATCCTCATTAAATTAGTGAAAACAAAAATTGAGTAATTGCGTGTTAATTAGAAATCATATCTATGACTGTCTATGTGAATTATGATTGAATATCTGTAGATATTTTTGTTGCTATGAGGTAAGTCTTGCAATTTATTCATTATTTTATCTGAGTGTTAAATTGGTGGTTTGCGCATCCGCATGATCACTTCACATGTTAGGGAGATAAGTTAAAATAAAATTCAAGCTGCTTGACAAACACTTTTTTCAAAATAAAAGAGAAATGTACCGAAATTGCGTTAAATAAATCTAACATAATCAAGTCTTCGAACTCATAATCTCTTATTCGTAGATGTAAAGTAAAGATCCCGTTACTTTATTTAGATTTCTAATCGAGCCACCAAAAATAAATTAGTGGCAACTCCTAATTGAAAAATCTTTTGCATGCTAAATATTTGAATCTAAGTCGCGAATTGGTATGAGCTTGGGAGAGCTTGAGCTAAGTTAGACTTAGTAGTCCATTAGCCTATTTTAGGTGGTGCAACCGAAATTTTGGTCGCGACACGACCTTAGATGGAAAGTCTTGGCATGGGTCAACAGTGAGTAGGGGATTGCATTTAGAAGATGGAGTTGAATGTTCTCTAGAAATGTCACTAGCACGTAAAATCGATGGAATAGGGGTCTGTTAGTGCTCCTATCGCCAATTAGAAAACCTTACAGCTTATCAATTCTTATATGACGGCATATACCAGCATTAGTATATAGTGCAGTTTTTTCGCTGGCTTTTTCACAGCGAGTCCGCATTTTTTTTCACTACCTATGTGGGGCAGGAATGGCAAAATGAGTGCTTTCTGTTGAAGTGTATCAGTGTAGATCTGGAAGCAGAAGTTTGTTCAAAATTCGGCTCTTCTGCATTGGTAATCTTATGCTTGTTATCGCCAAATATGAGAAATGTTCCGGGCTCGATTTGCTTATATTTTACATACAAGATGGAGAGAGGAAGGTGGGTCAGCCATTGGCCTCTTATGACAAAGCCACGGAGCTCCATGCTTGGTCTGGTTCTAGCTTCAAAGGAGCATAACATTTTCTTAGTCTTAAGCATCAATCGCTTTATTAAACTTTTTGCTCGACAAATCTATACATAAGCACACAAAAGGTCATGTCAACATAGACTGATGCAAGACATCGCCATAGAGCAGTGAACATGAATTCCAAGATTACATTGAGTGAAACATGCCGTAATCTCAAAATAAGAATTTGCAACCTTTACAGCAGAGAAAGTAGTACGAACTTCGGGATTGCATGCGAATACATGATCTGGAACTACGTTCAGGGAAAAGCATGCAAAACCTCAAATGTTATATCAATTTATTGTGCGCAATATTTCTTCAGCAATAGCCCAGAATTGTATCCATAGACTAAGAAAGTGTAACATCCTGGGCCCTACTGTGTCCCACTGTGTAATATTGTCTACTTTGGGTTATCCGCCCTAGCGTAGACGAACCGCCATCCCAGCCACGGTCTTTTCCCTCAAGGCTTTGTTCTCAGCACAACGGAAGCATGTATGAAACGCGTCACGCGGGTTACACATATTAGAAGGACCCAAGCCTTATAAGCTAACCAAGACCTTCCTCTCTAGGCAATGTGGGACAAGAGAAGAGAGGGACCCATTCCTTGCGCACGTCCGAGGACCATGACTCGAGCCGTCACACTCTCCACCTCTTAACAGAACAGCATCTTCGCTGTGGCCCAACACGAGGTTAGGAGTCAGAACAGCATTCGAGCTGTGGCCCCACATGCGGTCGGGAGTTGGCTCTGATACCACTTGTAACATCCCGGGTCTCACTGTGTAATATTGTCCGCTTTGGGTTACCCGCCCCGGCGACGGTTCTCGGACGTGCGCAAGGAAGGGGTCCCTCTTTTCTCTTGTCCCACATCACCTAGGGAGGGAGGTCTTGGTTAGCTTATAAGGCTTGGGTCCCTCTAATCTGTGTAACGCGTTTTAAAGCCGTGAAGGAAAAGACCGTGGCTGGAACGGCGATTCGTCCGCGCTAGGGTAAGTGACCCAAAGCGGACAATATTACACAGTGGGGCCCGAGATGTTACAAGTGGTATTAGAGCCAACTTCCGACCGTGTGTGGGGCCACAGCTCGAATGTTGTTTTGCTTCCGACCTCGTGTTGGGCCACGGCGAGGACGTTGTTCTATTAAGAGGTGAAGAGTGTGACGGCCCGAGCGACGGTCCTCAGACGTGCACAAGGAAGGGGTCCCTCTGTTCTCTTGTCTCACATCACCTAGGGAGGGAGGTCTTGGTTAGCTTATAAGGCTTGGGTCTCTCTAATCTGTGTAACGTGTTTTAAAGACGTGAGGAAAAAGACTGTGACTGGGATGGTGGTTTGTTCGCGCCAGGGCGGGTGACCCAAAGCGGACAATATTACACAGTGGGGCCCGGGATGTTATAGAAAGAGACGGCGGGGTCCTCAGTGTTTGAAGTCTTTGCCAAAGGAATAGGCAGAGAAAGAAACCTCCACCAGACGCCCGAATTTGTAGAAGGGAGAATCTCCAGAATCCGAAAAAAAACAACACCAAGACACATGACTGTTAGAATTGAACTTTGTTGTTAATGTGAATGCCATAAGAATTTTGCTTAAATTAAATTTCTAATACTACATAAGCACTCTCTATATATCACAACTTTAAATTTGCTCAGACACCTTGATGATGATCGTAAATTACGTCCTCCCAAAGCTGAAATCTGTTCAAAATAGCTCGAACTTGGAGAGGAAGTGCATGAACTCATGATGCAGGCAATCGAATTGATGATTTATCTAAAAATTTGAAGTATATTAGATTTGTTTGATTAAAGTTATTTACCGCACTTTTTCACCACGCTAGAGCACTCTTAAAATTTTTTAGCTTGTTTGGTTTCCTTGACAAATTAAAACTGAACAGTCTCACTTTCCCACTCCCACTTAGTGAGATTCCTCAAATATGAAGAATGAAAAAACAATATAAGAAAGCATATAATTCTAGAGCAAATTGACTACCGAAATATAGACAATTGCAAGAAGTAAGATATTATCACCGTAAAAAAAAATGCTAATGACATTAGAAAGATCAATGAAATTTCTAGGATATCTACTTTACCTTTTATATTGGTCAATTTTTTTAATGCATGACCATCAGTTAGTTATAAATCACTATGTTTTGACTAAATTGTATTTCCTAAAAAAAACCGAATTTTTTTCCTTAAATCTACACTATGATTATATATGATAGAATATACAATAAACAACATATTAAAATTGAGGGGTTCAAATCCTCACATTCTCAGGGAGTTGAGGTGGGAACGATTTAGTTTAAGTGTGGTTTTTCGACTCCCACGCCCGTAAGGAGGCGGGGAAAAAGTCTGAAAATAAGAGTTAGAATAGAAGTAAGAGTAAGACTGACAAAAAAAAAAAAAAATCATTCTCTGGTTTTATCCACTCACCAATTGAATTTGATACTCTAATGCATAATCTTTATAACGTTTGGCTGAAATAATTCATGGTGATACTTTCATCCTTTTATTTATTTAGAATTTTCAAAAATTATTTTTCTTTTTAGAAATTTCTGACGCAATACGAGAACACAATTAATTCTGCAGTCCTCTTATCTTATTCTATGTATTTCAGACAAAATGTTAAAGAATACATTTGATTTTGGAATAATATCCATGGTCTGAAAGTTGCGGTTTACATCCAACGGCCTTTTTTATTTTTTTTATTTTTTTTATGGCTCGACTAATATCCTTGGATTTGTTTAAATGCATCAAACTATCTCTTTATCCACGTTCCAGTTGCCCATCTTCTCCAAATTGAAATAATAAGTATGGATGTTTACGGAAATTCATTTCAATATGCCGTTTGAGAATGGTTACTTTAATCAAGCCCGTGACGGGAAAAATTACCAAAAAGTTCTAAACATATTGCAATATTTCCAATTCAATCTTAAACTTTGTTTTTTTACCAAATTCAGTTTTAAATATTTTGTAATCGTGCCAATTTAGTCTATCTAACTAATTTTGGTTGGCCAGTACTAACATGAACGTTGACCGGCATTGACTGTCAAAGCGATGCCGACGTGAACAATTTTTAATAACTTTTATTTTTTCGAAAATTTTTGCTAATTTTTCTTGTTTATTTTTTTCCCTCCTTCTTCCTCTTTCCTCCTTCCTCTGGCCGGCAATGACTAGCCAAAGGCAAGCATCGGTGAGGCTCACCTAGTGATAATGAGGCATTGCCCAGCCATTGCAAGGTTGCAACCTACCCATGGCTGGTGAGGCTTGTCTAGGCCAAAGGCCATGCGAGGTCACGGCCTTTGACCTTGTGACTCTAGCAAGGTCAGGCATCGCCCGAGATCCGAAGGGAAAGCCTCACCTAGCAATTGCTGAGGTCAAGCCTTGCCCACCCATGGTTAGGTTTCCTTGAGGTTGGCGAGTTACCTCGTTGGCCTTGCCTATGGCCAGTCACCACCGGCGACTAGCCAGAGGAAGTGAAGAAAAAAAAAAAGAAAGAGAAAGAGAAAAATTTGAAAAAAATAAAAATGTTTTATTAAAAAATATCTACACTAGCATTGGTTGGACGATTGACTGATGATTTTGGTTGGCCAAAATTAGCTGGATTGACTGAATTGTCACACATTGCAAAATGTTTAGGATTACATTGACAAAAAAAAAAAGTTCAGGATTGGATTGGAAAAATTACAATAGGATCTTTTTGGTAGGCCTCATGCAGATGTAAGACTTCTCCAAAATATGACTTCTCAGGGTTGTGATCCCAATGCTGTTGCGTATTGCACTGTCATTGGTGGGTTCTATGAAGAGAATTATCATGTTAGGAAAATGAACTTTTTATTGAGGTGCTTAGTTCAGACATTTATCCTGATATTACCATATTGAATAAGTTTATTCATATACTTGCGGGGGACATCCGGGAAAGCGAAAGGCTACTAGCCAGTGTCCTGAAGAGGGGATCGAAGTCCGAATTTGTTCATATTCGACATTTTCATTCAGGAGGGACTTTGCAGGAAAGGCGCTCTTGTTGAGGCTGTGGAGTTCTCGGAAAGGGTAACTACGGGGGGTTTAACTCCAGACCTTGTATTGTCACGTGTGCCACTTTTAATTGATGGCTTGTGTAATAATTCTAAGGTTGTGAAAGCTGGAAGCTATTACGATGAATTGTGAGCTTGAGCTAGATGACTGTACATACCGATGAGTTTTATGGATGGGCCACCCATGTTGGGCTGACCCAGCCCATAACCTGCAAAAGTAACTTAGGAAGTTTCGTCGTCTTTTTCGTAAAAGCAAAAAGGGAGAAGTATGATCTCTCTCTACACACACTACTTCCCTGGAGAACAACAAAAACCCAAAGGAAGAACTCTTTCTGACGAGACTGCCATCAAGGGCATTTAATCTATAGAAATAAGATATGTTTCGAAGCATAATATATCCAGTTCAGTAAGTGATTCAAGAATTTCTTGGGTATGTTACTCGTGTTTTGAAATATAGAATTTATTTCTATCACATACAGCACCATATTAATGGATACTGTAAAGTTGGTCCGAACAGATTGCAGATAAAATTCTCAATTATGCAGTTTTCGAGGGATTTGTGCCTGATCAGTTCACATATCGTTCTCTCATCAGTGGATTCTGCCAAGATGGTGATGTCAGCCATGCCATGGCTTTATATGATGAAGATCCAGAAGAGGAGTGAAATCTATTGTCGTTCTCCGCAATACAGTGATCAGAGGCCTGTCCCAGAAGGGGCTTATAACCGAAGCCGTGGAATTAATGACCGAGATGTCAGAAAATGGTTGTTCCCCCAACATATGGACATACAATTTAGTTATCAATCGACTTCGCGAGATCGGTTGTTTATCTGATGCTTATGGTCGATGGATGATGCTGTAGCCAGAAGCTGGACTGCCGACATTTTTACTTTTAATACATTGGTGGAAGGCTTTTGTAAGCAATTGAAGTTGTATAATGCAATTGAGATTGCAGAGAGGATGTGCAGTCATGGTTTTCCTTAGGATGTCATCCCATATGACTCTTTGTTGAATGGCCTATGCAAGGCTTCAAAGTTTGAACACGCGATGGAAACATTCGACATGATGATTGGGAAAGAGTGCATTCCTAACATCATTACTTACAGTATATTCATTGAGAACTTATGCAAGGCTCCCAAAGTGAAGGGAGCGTAGATTTTGCTCAAAAATATGGGAATAAAAGGGGATTACACCAGATACCATGAGTTCTAGCACACTGATTAATGGGCTTTAAGATCATGAGGAGCTGGACAAAGCCTAAAATTTTTTCATTAAAGTGGAGGAGCATTATAAGGTTTTTCATACGCCAGCAACACATAATATCATGATTAATGCTTTTTTAGGAAATCTAAAGATTTGTTTGGTAACCATTTTGTTTCTAATAAAAAGTATATTTGCACGTCTGCTCCCTGCCCTCTTGAAAACACTTGTAGGGAAAAAGTATATAAGTCTACACTCTGCCCTTTTAAAGTTCCCCGTCGCTGTCACACGAAAAAATGCAGGGAAAAGATGTATTTGCAAGTCTGCCTCCTGCCCTCTTGAAGTTCCGTGTCGCTATCACACGAAAAAACTCCTAAGAAGAGAATATATTTGCAAATCTGCCCCTTGCCTCTTGAAGTTCCCTGTCGCTATCACATGAAAAAACTCCTAAGAAATATATATATATGCAAGTCTGCGCCTTGCCCTCTTGAAGTTCCCCGTCGCTATCACACGAAATCGCTATCACACAAAAAAACTCGTAAGGAAAATATATATTTGCAAGTCTGCCCCTTGCCCTCTTGAAGTTCCCTGTCGCTATCACACGAAAAAACTCGTAGGGAAAAATATATTGCAAGTCTGCCCCTTGCCCTCTTGGAAAAACTCGTAGAGAAAAATATATTTACAAGTCTGCCCCTTGCCCTGTTGAAGTTCCCCCTCGCTATCACATGAAGAAACTCGTAGGGAAAAAATATATTTGCAAGTCTGCCCTCTGCCCTCTTGAAGTTCCCCGTTGGCATCACACCAAAAAACTTGTAGGGAAAAATATATTTGCAAGTCTGCCCATCACACCTAGGGGTGTGTATGGTCCGGACGAGCGGTTCCCGACCTAGAAGGAACTGCCCGCGAAGGACCGGTTCCAAAAAATTGGAACTATAATCCACTCGTTTGTTGCATGAATATACCCGAGAACCGAACCGCCAGTCTGATCTGATTCTCGGATAGATCCATGAAACCGATCTCACAATAATCGGACAGACAAACAGACGGCTGTTATTGATGCGATGGTGATTTTCAAGAGTGCCAAATAGAGAAAGGGACAGATGGATGGACGACTGCTGTCAAGGGCGACGGCGATTTTTTGGAGGGCCGAATAAAGAAAGGGATGGACGGCATTATCGAGGTTTCCTCGCGAACCCTAGCCCGAGGGGATTCACGGGTTTCTTCTTCTCCTCCTGCAACCCTACTTCTTTGCGTGCTAGCCTTTTGAGTTTTGCCCACTAACGCCCGCTTTGGACTTTTTAACTTCTGGTTCTAGACGTCTCCATTTGCTAGGTGTTTTGTCAAGGGTTCATGCTTGCCTTTTGATGCCGAGTTTGTTAATTAGTAATTTTAATTTTTTTAATATTAAAAATTAATCGGTCCAGTCTAGGTGGGCGGATGGACGGATCTGCCCATGGAACTGGGAACCGGACCGGTTCCCTCAAGAACCACCGGTTCTGGGCGGTTCCATTCTGATTCCAGTCGGTCCAGACGGATCTTGATTTTTTTGCACACCCCTAAATTCACACCAAAAAATTCGTGGACACCAACAAATTCGTTAGGAAAAAATAAATTTGGAAGTCTGCCCATCCCCAAAAAACTCGTTAGGGAAAAATAAATTTGCAAATCTGCCCTCTCACAAAACATCACACCAAAACAAAATTGTAGGAATTTTTTTTTTGGGTAAGTCTGCCACCGCCCCCTTTAAATTCCGCACCCTCGCGAAACATCACACCAAAAAGTTCCAAATGACAGGCCTCCACGCCATCCCATCCCATGCAGATGATAATCCGGCATCACCAGCGCCGCCGCGGTCTGACCGCCACAAGCTGATCATCGGCCGCTGTATCTCTTTTGCCAGGTACATCGGCCTCCTCATGGTCATCTTCCTGGCAAAACCCGCCGGAGCGCCGCCGGAGCTTGGGCTCAACCTGGGTTCTTCCCTTTGGTCCTTTAACATCTCTGCTTCCCATAGTAAGCTCGTCACCGTTGAGTACTCTCCCACGAAGCTCCTCTTGAGTTTCGACCGCCAACTCGCCCTCTTTCGTGCCTCCCCTCTGTCCCCCTTCACTCAGGGCCCTGGCTGCGCGACCTCAGTCCGAGCCAACGTCCAGACATCGCTGGCGATCGTCGCTGACTTGAGTGTAAACGGCCTGGTGAACACGTTGAGCGGCGGGGAGGTGACCATCAACGTGGCGACAAGAGCCGAGTGGAGCCTGCAGTTGGGTCCATGGTGGATGGCCGTGTTCGCCGTGGACGTCTCGTTCACGGGCTTGAACTTCACAGCTCCTTCCGATGGTGAGGACGACGGTGATCGATTGATCCTGGGAGGCACCCTGAGGTGCTCGCTCGACATCATCCCTCGACTCTGGTAAGAAAAGTTACGGTTCACGCTTAGTTTCGTATTTCTATTATCGGGGCAGTTGTTTGTGTTTGCCAATGAAGTTGATGATCAAAATGAAAGAGATAAGAAGCTGTCGATGCTCAGTATAACCAACTCCTCCAGGCCGTCACCGAGAGTGCTTGGCCGGTATGGTGCGGCGGCCCTCGCCCTGCTCGATCAAGAGCGCGTGCTTGGCCCGTTTGCCTCAGCGCGCGGCTTCGTTTGATCCAGCGCGCGTGGTAGGTTGGCACTTTTATTGGATTGTACTGATATTATTAAACGATGTTCGCTTCTCACGGTCGCGTGTCTTGTCTTGTTCTGTCTATTTTTTCAGATTCTGGTGGGGACCGGGGCTTCTGTGTATGCATCTGGGGGTGTCACCTGGGGGATTCCTTTTTCTAGCCTATTTACTTTGGCAAATACTTCGTATGCTGAGGGCTTCCCGTCTCGCCCGTTGTTGTTGGCTTATGTATTTACTTCTTCCGAAATTATGTACTCTCTGAATATTTTGAATTTTTGATTTACTGTCGAATGAATAATTAGCACTTTACAATATTTTTTGATATCCGAAGTTTTTGCAAGTTTTGTCCCTTTAGTTTGATTTCATACCGCGTGTTGGCACACAGTACCGAAGCTTATTTAGCTTTTTCGATTGCGAAGCAGGCTGCCAAGCCAGCTTCAAATGATTCAACGAGTAATTAAGTGCGCCTGGTTCAAATGCTTGCAAATCATGTGTTATCTTATGAGCGAAATAGCATCAATCTAAAATCCACTAAAACTTTTTTTTTCTGGGCTTTTATTTGTACACAGTCCTAAACACCTAATTTATGTTTTCTTGTTAGGTTTAAGTAAATTAAAAAATGGTCTTGCTTCACTTTTCTAAATATCAATACATTGTTAAAGAAAATTATCAATTTAACAATGAAGATTTAGGTAGGAAATAAACTTCATTTAGAACTTGGTAAGAGACCACATACAGTAGTGGCTTTTTTTTTGGGGGGGATTTTTATGTAGAGTAACTTTAGATTTGACGATAATAAGGCTCCTTTTTTGTCATGAAAAATGAATAATCGAGAAAAAAATTTCTTAGAAATAATCAATTGCATTGCTTATTAAAATAAATAAATAAATATTTTAATCATTCACGAATATACTTGGACATAAATTATTGTCAAAACAGTAAGAATATTTTTCATTAATTAATTATTTCAAACAATTATTTTTAGAAAAATAATTTTTAAATCATTTATTTTTTGTGAAATGAATGATTTTAAGATTAAAGCATATAAGTCGTAAAAATTAATTAAGAATTTTGGAAAAATTCCCAAGAGCACACGCTACTTTATGTTAATTCATGGTCAAAATTCCTCCTCTTAGTGAGGCAACGACAACAGATATTCTATCCTAGTGCTACTTCGAAGAAAGAGGGTACAGAAAGAACGGAAGCGCAAATACCCATCCAAAAGTCATACGTCGATGGCACATCTGCCCCTTTGAAATCCTGCTCGTTAAGAAAACATCTTACCAAAAAACTTGTACTTGTAGGCAAAAAGAAAATTTGCAAGACTACCCCCATACGAGACATCGCATGACATCAAAAAAAAAAAAAAAAAAACCTTGTAAGTAAAAAAGTAAATTTACAAATCTACCACCGTATAAAATATGGCGTCACACCAAAAAAACTTGTAGGCATAAAGAGAATTTGCAAGTCTGCCACCTTAAAAGCATCACATCGCACCAAAAAAGTTGTAGACAAAGAGAAAATTTACAAGTTTACCCCCTTATGAAATATCGCATCACACCAAAAGAAAATTTATAACTCTGCCCACTTATAAAACATCGCATCACACCAAAATAATTTGTAAGCAAAAAGAAATTTACAAGTCCGCCCTCTTAAAAAACCACTGCATCACACCAAAAAAACTTGTAGGGAAAATATTTTTGCAACTCTGTCCCCGCCCCCTTTAAATTCCGTGTCCTCACAAAAAAATCACACCGACAAACTTGTAGGGAATTTTTTTTTTGCAAGTCCCGCCCCATCACAAAACATCACATCACACCGAAAAACTTGTAGGGAAAATAATTCGCAAAGTCAAACATGACGCTGAAAGGCTCGAATATTTTGAATCCCCGATTTACTGTGGAATGAATAATTCGCACTTTTCACGTAATTGATATTCCAAGTAAATGCAAATTTTGTCCCTATAACTTAATTTCATATCGTGTGTTGGCATGCAGTCCCGAAGCTTATTTAGCTTTTTCGGTTGCAAAGCCGGCCTCAAATGATTAAATAAGAAATAAACACGCTTGGTCAAATCATGCGTTATCTTATGAACGAAACAAAGTCAATCTCGAAACAACGTAGCTCTTAGTTTTTTTCTGGTACCTTTATTTGTACACAATCTTAAAGATGTTCTCCTAATTTAACAATTTGGCCAACTCCTTCACTGTCACCTCAATTATCTTGTAGGAGACGAACCGTGTCATTCTCAAATCCATTTTGACCTTAGTCTCCCGTGGATTCCTCAACTTCGCTCAATTTTTTTTTTCTGAAATTCTCTTGAAATGCCTAAATTGTATTGAAATTGATTTTTGTTAGACTTGATTTGATTTAAAGTGCACAAGCTGATTTTTTCATTAAAAAAAATCTTCTTGGTGCGAAATTTATGGGGTCAGACCCCTAAATCGAATGCCTAGAAGAGATTCAATCTAAAATCTGACTAAAAATTGATGAATCATTTATTTTTCGACCAAAGGTTGACGGTTGGACAAAAAAAGCAAACCTTTTATGCTTTTTTGAGAACTTGAAGTTTACAAGCCTAATTCAATCTGCCTACGACGAATTGATACTTATTTGCAGTTTTTACATGTCTTGACAAATTTTAACCTAAAGTCGACTTTGTTAGGTTTTACAAAAAAAAAGTCAACCTTTAATATATATATAGATACACGCACAGGATGAGTCACTTTTGATGTGAACCACATTGTCGGTATTTACTGGGTATGACATAAATCCTAAAGACCCTTTCGATGTAAACCCTCGAAGTCAACTGCCACCCCCATCACGCAACCTGCCCTTTCCAAAAGCAACAAGAGACGAATAAAGTAGGACATGTCCAGTTTCGATTTCTGTGATTCCAACATTTCTTTTAGTTATTTCGGAGCGATTAAAATTTAAAAAAAGAAATCAACTGGTGTTGCCCCCTAGGAGGCGAGATATATGCTGTGTCCTTCGATAGCGACCCGCATTGACCCCATTCGGTCCCGAATCTAGCATGAGAACGGATGTCGCAAGTCGGCGGTCCGGTCGTGCCCGAAACTAGAATCTCCGCACCCACAGCGCGTACCGCTCACTCGAGGTGCTCGATTGCCACGTGGGCGCGTGTCGCCCACCCCCACCTCCGAGCGAGTACGCGGTATTTGACATTGCTTTCTGAGCCCTGTCAATGTCGTAATTTTTAGAAGTAGTCGTTAAATATTTTTTTTTTCAAGTCGCTTTTGTCACACTGAAACGGCGAAGAAAGCACATGCAGAGTGGCAAACTGCCACGGGCGTCCGCAGCCACCCGCACTTGAAGCACATCACCATCCAAGCGAGTGATAATTTTGTTTAGGAAAAAAGCTATAAAAATTTATAGACGCATTTACTTAAAATGTGACATATTTATCATCCTTTATAATCCCATTAATAAGCACCGTTAGGCAACTGATACTAACATGGTACCGGGTAGCAAAAATATGCTAATTGATTTTTTTCTTCCTTTTACACTTTTTTGCTTCCTCCTTTGTCATCTTCCTTCCTTAGTTGCACCTTGCTAGTGTTTCTGCCATTGCCCAAATCGTTGCCATTGCCAATAGTTCACCACGTGGAAAAAGAAAAAAGGAGGAAAATGAAGGAGGAAGGAATAAAAAGAAAAGAGACAAGAAGAAAAAGGACAAAAGAAGAATTGACATATTCTTTACATGTGGTCGCCACATCAGTGTCGTGACACTCCTAGAGGCAGTTCATCATGCAAGGAAAGAAGAGTTTAGAGGTAATGCCAAAAGGGATAAATGATTCTTAATTGGCATAGGTTCTCTCAAACATTTATCTTGAGCAACATCGAGATTTTTTTTTTATTATTAATCCTAAAAAAGTTCAATCAGGTAAAGGAGTCGCCACCAGTCTATTGCGATCAGCTAGAAGCCAAATGAGATACAATAATATATCTTACTTTCTATACAATCCAAAATCTAAGTACGAGACTTGATTATACTACCTATTCAATTATTACCCTTTCAATTCCTAAATTTGATTATATATCAACTAAGCATCATATAGAGTCTTCTTAGCCACTTATAAATCCTAATGTTAACATCCGCTAAGTGTGATGTTTTATGTTTGTTATGATTCTAGAGTGGATCTCATCCACCTAACTAGGAGTAATGAAGTAAACGAATCACAAGCAAGAAAATCAACATACGGGAATCAAAACAAGTATAACAGAGGCAGTAATAAAAGGTAACCAAGAAATAAAGTGCAGAAAGTAGCCCGATATGATGTTGAGCAAAAAATATTATATGATCTTGTTATTAAGATCGAACAGTAATCCCACGAGCTAAAATAAAATAAAATCCATTTTTTTTCTAAAGAGACTAATCTTCTTAAACCTAAATTAAATTAAAGATTACTATTTTAATTCAAAGTGACTATTCTATGTCTACGATTAAGTCTAACATGGAGTCCAAATTCTAAAACTAGCCATACTCCTAATGGAAGCAAATGAAAATCTCCAAGCTTCTCCAATACACTCCATCGTTCGATCTCCCCATCATTTTACGTAATTTATGCATTCACCGTACTCAATGAAGGCATTGGAATGTTCATACATCGATCGACCAAATGAGACCATCAAACAAGCATATCAAAGGGTTGGCATTCAAACCACTAACCTATCATCGAAGGTACTAATGACGCTCAGCACATCATATTAATCAAGCATATCAAGCATGGGGAAATCACTACTCGCTTACTAAAAGTTCACAGTTGACCCCCCTATATTTTCCCCTCTTAACCTGACCTTCAACGTCTTAGCTTAATCAAACGGTGTCCGATTATGAAACGGCCATGAGTATGCAAATTATTAAATGTGCATCAATTCATTGCAAGACAGCTTATCACGATTCTGTCCCTAAAACTACATATTTTGCAATTTAGCCCCTAATGTCCCGTTTTTCTCCCAAACATACCCGGTTTTCTCTAAAATTCCGTAAAAATAGCTAATCAATTCTAAATGTCTTGAAAATTCCCAGTCTACAAATCTATGGAGTGTTCTACAACTTTGTAGCTCACCAAATTTTCAATTAGAACCAAATCTTCCTGAATTTGCAAAAATCCCCAATTAGTTGGTCAGAATTGGAACTTGAAAATTGAGTGTGTGACGCGGAAATTTGACAAGCCTTTTAAAATAGCGAATCAAATCAGAAAATTATGAAACTTGAATGATTAGAAAGCTTGAGAAGTCTTCTAAAACTTTGTACATCATGACTTTCCGAAAATTTGAACACATTAGCAGTGTAAACATCTTAAAAGGCGAAATTGTGCAAAAATCATAAACTTATCGTATTTTTGCCAATTTAGTTCTAAATCTTTTAGTTTTGCCAATTAAGTCATAAGTTTTGTCATGTTATAATAATTGAGTCATTTTAGTCGATCATTGATGTGGATGCCGATTATCTTATGTGGCACAACTAGTAATGATGTGTATAATTTATAATAATATTTTAATATTCCCACTTTCTTTCTTTTCTTTTTTTCTTTTTTCCTTCTTTGCTCCGCCGGCCGCTATCGGGCCTCCTCAAGGGCTAGTGGAGGTTGCCGGCCTTAGGTGAGGGCCGGCCTCAATGGCGTCAAGTGACGGCCCCCTCATCTAGGCTGGTAAGGGAAGCCCTTCGCCAGATCGGGCAAGGGCTGCCCTCACCCGAGGGCAGTGGAGAGAAGGAGGGAAAAAGAAAAATGGAAGAAAAGAAAAAAAGCAAGGGCCGCCCTCGCCCGTGCTTGGCCAGTTTGCCTCAGCGCGTGGCTCGTTCGATTCAGCACCTTGCTTGGCCCGTTTGATCCAGCGCGCGTGGCTGGGCCCTTTTTTATTGTATCGACATTATTAAATAATGTTTGCTTCTCACGGTCGCGTCCTGACGTTCTATTTTTTCAGATTCTGGTGGAGGCAGTGGCTTCTCTCTATGCATCTGGGCATCGCTTGGGAGGTTTATTTTCTTGTCTATTGCTTCATATGGTGAGAACTTTCTGTCTCACCCGTTGCTGTCTTGTTGGTTTATGTGACTCTTCTTTTGAAATTGTGTATTCTCTGAATGTTTTCAATCCTCAATTTACTGTTGAAGAAATAGTCCGCCCTTTACATGTCATTAAAAATCAAGGCTTTGTAAGTTATGTCCTTTTAACTTCACTTTAGATCATGCATTGGCGTACAATCTCGAAACTCATCTAGCTTTTCGGTTGCAAAGGAGGCAACAGAGCCAGCCTCAAATAATTGACCGAGCAATTATGCACCTTGACTGGAATGCTTGCAAATTATTTGTTTAGATTATCCCAATTTCCGCTCAAAGTAATGTTAGGATTCATGGCGATCACGCTTTGACGAAGCCCTCCCATATATACATGGATCTGGCCTTTTACGCACATACAAAGATAACAGTCGAGAGAAGGAAAAAATAAAAATAAAAATCCAGTGATGATTCTTAGATTTATCGGACCCAATTGGTCGAAGCAACCCTTCTCCGAGCACGACCCTCGTCTCAGGTCTCACCAACCCCTCACCATCTTTATGTAAAATGTAACCAAAGAGACCGAGCCGGTTACAATTACCATAATGGCAATGACAAACCGATGAAGAATAGCCAACCTTAGAGCATACTTCGCTTCCAAAGGAGCGGCTATTCCAGATATAACCTATCCACTTCAACAAAAAAAATAAAAATACATGGACTTGACGAGATAGAGCTAGTGAACGAACTGCAGGACATACTAATCCTGGTATATGATAACTTTTGAGGTTTTCATACCAACAATACGGGCGCTAACAGACCCCTATCATGTTGGCACTACATGGTAGTTACATTCTAGAGAACATTTGAATCTGTCTTCCAGATGCAATCCCCTACTCACTATGGCCCGTACCAAGTCTTAGGTCTTTTCCAGATGGTCATCAACCAAGAAGTGTTTCAACTTGTTCCTCTCGTGCTGCACCCCAGTGATTTCCGAGCCAATCTGCTCTTGAGACTCTTGTTCGGTACTTTAGCCTCATCCGGCTTCTTCTAAGGGTTAGGTTCGGTTTTGTCCCGTTTGCTTCCCTTTCTTCTGGAGGCTTGCTGTTTCTTGATTTAACTTCTGAAACTTCATTTTCATTGAAGAGGACCTGCATCCATTCCACATCATGCTAACTTACGAAAAGACTCTGAAACTACAGATTAGAAAAGAACCCACTCAACATCCGTGAATGATCACCTATTAGCATTTGAAAGAACATGTAGGTGTTAAAGAGACAAAACAAAGATTAAACACACAGAATAAAGAAGCTGATAAAAGCAGAGAAGCAGAGCAAACTTGAAGTAAAGCTGAAAGATGAGCTGGCAAGCTATAAAGAAGTTGAAGGAAACAAAGACCTGGAGATCCGTAGAAGAGCTGAGTTGGCGATCCTTGTGAACCAGGAACAGAAGTTGATCAAGCTACTGAAGGAGCTGCACGTGTGTCAAGATTAATCATTATGTTACTAAAGTTGTTAATTCTTTTTGTTGAGCTTTAGTATAAAAGGGATTGAAGAAAACTGTTGTAGAGGATGATTCATTCTCCTGAAAACTAAAATCACTTTGTTCTCTGAATTTTCTCTTTCTCTCTCGGTTGTTTTCAAGTTCTCTCTGTATTTTTCGTTCTTCTTCATATACTAAAACCTTGTAAGGTTGAACAAGAAGAAAGGCTGAAAGAAATGTTCAAGTGATGTATAGCAAATGATTGTTCAGCAACTACAAAGTACAGAATTCTCTCATATACAGGTTATCTTCTAGATTCTGTTTCTTCTCATGGTATCAGAGCAATTCCTGGGAGTTCTAGATCTAATGTGTATTACTGAAAGTTTGTATGAAAGATCACATGAGCAAGACATTACGAAGATCTTGTTGATCTCTTAGTAAGCTGATCTTCGAAGTTTACTTGATTGCTTCTACGCATCTTCAAAGTTTTCTAAAGATATAGTATGGCAACAAGATTGCAGAAGTATCCTTTTCCTATCCATGTGAATATAGCCAACTTTGTTACAATCAAGTTGAATGAAGAAAATTTTCTGTTGTGGCAAGCACAATTTAGTAGGTTTATGAAAAGTCAAGATCTTATTGGCTTTATTAATGGTGAAACATTACCACCTGCTCAAATGATGCAAACTGAGGTTGGGGAAGTGATGAACCCTGATTACTTGGATTGGATAAAAGCTGATAAGCTAATCTCATCATGGATGAGTGGTGCAGTATCATTCTAAGCTTGATAATTGGCTTAGAAACTTCATTCGAGATATGTCAGGCTCTTATAAACCGGTTCACTCAAAAGTCTGTAGCAAAAGAATTTGAGTTAAGAGGAAAATTACAGGCTTGTAGGAAGAGAGACAGACCATTGAGTGAATATCTTCGAGAATTTAAAACTATCTGTGATCAATTGAATGCGATTGGAAAACCTGTTGATGATATAACTAGGATGTTTGGCATACTTGAAGGGTTAGGTTTTGAATATGAAACTTTTAGAACAACCATGTACTGTCTCAAACCCCAGCCAGAGTATGATGAGGTTATCTCCCAACTTGAGAGATTTGAAACTAGATTGCAAACATATTTTGTGAATCAATACAATACTAACCTGGCATATTATGGACAAAGAAAGATTGAAACAGGTCTGCAGAGGTTTAAATCTAGTAGTCAAGGAGAAAGTATTCAAGGGGGATACAACTCTGGCAAAGGACAGTTCATTAATAAAAGAGGTCATGGAAATAATTTTGCTGGAACATGAAGGAATCAACAGAGCAAAATGAATACTCTAAACCTAACAAAGCAATATCAAGTCAATAAGGGTAACTGGTCTACCTATGGACAAGGGTTTAGACCATACTCAAACTCTTCTTAGAGATATCAAGGTGTTAGATCCTATCCACCACAAGGTTCAACTGGTGATAAGCACGTACAAGATACAAAGCCAATGAATAATGGTCCTCTGGAATGTCAAATCTGTAAAAGATCAGGTCATACAACACTTAGATGTTGGTATCGATTTGATAATTCATATCAAGCAGATGAAATACCAACTGCATTGGCAGCTATGCATATTGAAGAACCGTATGGCTCTGAATGGTATCCAAACACATGGGCTACATCACACATTACTGCAGAACCTGGTATGATTCGAAACTATGCTGCATATAGTGGTAATGATACAGTTATGATAGGAGATGGGTCCTGTTTATCAATCTCATGTATTGGTAATGGAACTTTAAATACAACAACTAGCATATTACCACTAAATGATGTTTTAATAGTTCCTGCAATCAAGAAGAATCTCCTTTCTGTATCAAAATTAACAGATGACTATCCCTGTTCTTTTATATTTGACAAACATGGGGTATATATGAAGGACAATTACAATCATACAACAGTGAAGCTATGAAGGAAAATCAAGGGGCTGTATCGAGTGGAATCTAGAGCAACATAAGCTTTCTTCACTCAGACTCAACATGAAGTAGGAGAAGATGTCTGGCATCAAAGACTTGCTCATACCAGTTTAAAAACAGTAAAGATTCTGCGAAATCAACATCTGATTCAATATAATTCGAATGCTCCAAGTATGTGTAGTAGCTGTCAAATTGCTAAGAGCTCAGCTTTGCCCTTTCCTCTCTCAGACTATATCTCTAATATTCCCCTAGGAAAGATACACTGTGATGTATGGGGACCATCACCAATTTCATCTGTTCAGAAATTTCCTTACTATGTCATCTTTGTGGATGATTTTTCTCGATACAGCTGGATATATCCAATGAGACAGAAGTCATAAGTGTGTGATGTGTTTGTTATGTTTCAAAGACTAGTAGAGAATTAGCTTGATCACAAGATCAAAGTGTTTCAAAGTGATGGAGGAGGAGAGTTCACTAACATCAAATTTCAAAATCATCTACAACAGTGTGGGATTAAGCATAACATTTCTTGTCCTTATACACCAGAACAAAATGGTGTCTCCGAGAGAAAGCATCGACATGTGGTTGAATTGGGCATAGCAATGTTGTATCATGCAAGAGTACCATTAAAATACTGGGTAGATGCCTTCATGACAGCAGTCTATGTAATCAATTTGCTTCCCACAACAAAACTACATATGAACTCACCTCATTATAAGTTATACAAACAGAAACCAAATTATGCTCATCTAAGAGTTTTTGGGTTAGCTTGTTATCCTTGTCTCAGATCCTATACAAAGCATAAATTTGATCCAAGATCTCTCATGTGTGTATTTCTTGGATACAGTGAGAAACATAAAGGCTACAGGTGTCTTTTGCCTACTAATGGGCGTATCTATATTAGTAGACATGTAGTCTTTGATGAAAAAGTATTTCCCTTTACTCGAAAAACTACTGCTGAGTATCAACAGGGATCTGAACTATACAAGCAATGGATAAGAGGATTGGCATCTACTATATCCAATACTACAGAACAGATTCAGTCACAAGCCAATAAATCGATTGAATCTTTACAAGATACTGGATCAAGTCAAATCACTCCAGAAATACAGAACAATGGGATCAACATAATAAATCCAGAAGTTATGCCACAAATGAACATAGTACCTGATGCTGAGCTACATATCACTCCTGATCATGCATCCAGTAATGTTGAAGCACCTTAGATATCTCCAAATATTGAAGAACAAGTGCCTATCAGTCAAGAATCTGACTCAACATCACCTGTTGATACAGAACAAACACAAATTAGTTATGTATCAGAAAGTACACAAGGTACATTATCTACTCATCCTATGCAGACTAGACTGAGATCTAGGATTACTAAAGCAAATCCCAAATATGCATGTCTGGTTGAATATCAGGTTCCTGCTGAACCAAAATCGGTAAAGTCTGCATTAGCACACACAGGATGGTGTCAAGCAATGCAAGAAGAAATGGATGCTTTGTATCAAAACAAAACTTGGGAGTTAGTCCCTAGAACTGATCAAATGAATGTCATTGGTTGCAAATGGGTGTTTAAAACTAAGCTTGCACCAGATGGGAGTTTAGATAGACTGAAAGCTCGACTTGTAGCCAAAGGTTTTCATCAAGAAGAAGGTCTTGACTTCACAGAAACCTATAGTCCTGTAGTGAAGCATGCTACAATTCGAATAATTCTCTCAATAGCAATGATAAAACAATGGCCAATTCATTAGCTAGATGTTAAAAATGCTTTCTTACATGGTAACTTGAGTGAAACGGTTTATATGGAATAGCCACCAGGTTTTAAAGAATCACAGAGACCTCATCATGTTTGTCTCCTCAAGAAGTCACTCTATGGACTTCGACAAGCTCCTCGAGCTTGGTTTGATAAGTTCAGTAGTTTCTTACTAGAATATGGATTCTTTTGTAGCTCAACTGATCCCTCATTGTTCATCCTACATACTGGTAAAGAAACAATTCTCTTAAAACTGTATGTTGATGATATCATTTTAACTGGAAGCTCATCTCAAGTTCTCACTAGTCTCATTATTGCTCTAAGTCTTCAGTTTCATATGAAGGATCTTAGTTCCCTACACTATTCCCTTGGCATTGAAGTTAAGCGTACTCCTAAACATTTGTTCCTTTGCCAAGCTAAATATGCTATAGACCTTCTCACTCGAACCCATTTGCTCGAGTCTAAACCAATTTGAACTCCTCTTTCATTAAGACCAACTATTTTGATCAATGACTCTATGGCTTTGTCCAATCCTGCTGAGTATAGAAGCCTAGTTGGTGGTCTCCAATACCTCACATTAACTCGACCAGACATTGCCTATGCCACAAATCTACTCTGCCAGAAAATGCAGAAACCTACAATTGCAGATCTCCATAAATTGAAAAGGGTACTGAGATATATTAAAGGTACAATCAGACTTGGCTTATTCATTCATTCACAGAGCACTATGCATCTCTATGGATTCTCTAATGCAGACTGGGCTGGGTGTACTGAAACCAAAAGATCAACAACTGGATTTTGCACATATCTTGGCTCCAATCTTATCTCCTGGGCAGCAAGGAAATAGCCAACAGTTAGTAGATCTTCTACAGAGGCTGAGTATCGTGCCCTTGCATCAACCAATGCTGATCTCACTTGGATCAGCTTTGTCTTACGAGACATAGGTTGCTCTCTTACTCCTCCTATTCATTTATACCGTGACAATAAATCAGCTATCTCACTCACTATTAATCCTGTCTTACATGCTTGAACAAAACATATTGAAGTAGATTTTCACTTTGTTCGAGAAAAGGTATCTTCTGGGTCATTACATGTAAGCTATATTCCGAGTAATTGCCAACTTGCGGATATCTTTACAAAACCTTTGTCAAGAGTAGCACATTCTCATCTGCGAGTCAAATTGGGAATCTGTGCTCTCCCCATTCCCAATTTGAGGGGGATGTTAAAGAGACAAAACAAAGATTAAACACACAGAATAAAGAAGCTGATAAAAGCAGAGAAGCAGAGCAAACTCGAAGCATAGAAGTAGAGCAAACTTGAAGTAAAGCTGAAAGATGAGCTGGCAAGCTATAAAGAAGTTGAAGGAAACAAAAGCTGACCTGGAGATCCGTAGAAGAGCTGAGTTGGCGATCCTTGTGAACCAGGAACAGAAATTGATCAAGCTACTGAAGGAGCTGCACGTGTGTCAAGATTAATCATTCTATTACTAAAGTTGTTAATTCTGTTTGTTGAGCTTTAGTATAAAAGGGATTGAAGAAAATTGTTGTAGAGGATGATTCATTCTTTCGAAAACTAAAATCACTCTGTTCTCTGAATTCTCTCTTTCTCTCTCGGTTGTTTTCAAGTTCTCTCTGTATTTTTCGTTCTTCTTCATATACTAAAACCTTGTAAGGTTGAACAAGAAGAAAGGCTGAAAGAAATGTTCAAGTGATGTATAGCAAATGATTGTTCAGCAACTACAGAGTACAGAATTCTCTCATATACAGGTTATCTTCTAGATTCTGTTTCTTCTCAGTAGGAAGCTATTGCTCTGATTATTGCAAAGTAGCGACCATTGGTTTTGCTTTCCGTATGAACAGCTAATTTTCAGTGGAATTGAGACACTTTACTAGCCTTGCTACCAGAACTCATCATTCAACAATTCCGGGTGTTAAACATAGAGAAGAAAAGCCACAAAAATTGCGACAGTGTCATTCTAAATCTCAAAAAACGGAGTACTACAATCTGAAGGACTCTTACAATATGTTTGGCTGCTGTGGAACAGGAAAAGAATAGCGGATGCACAGCAAAATCAAACATGCTCACTCATTTTTCTTCATTTTTTGACGAAATGCCAGCGAGATTAAAATCACGTGGAATTAGATCTATTCGTTAGGCTTGCTAAAGAAAATGTACTCACCTTGAGACCATTCAAGCCAAAGATCATGACCACTTTGCTTCGTTTGGCCCATTCAGCTTCCTCGATCTCCTCTTTCTTCTCTTTCAAGAGCTCCTTCTCCTGTGAGGATGAGAACATTTTAAACAAGGCTTCAAGTACCGAAGTAAATCTCTAAACTCAACTAGATTCCTAGAGACGAACCTCCTTCGATAACCATCTGTTGCCCTCAATTTTGCAATGGTCGCTTTGGTCATCAATAACTGTTGTGCACGCTAGGGAGTTCCGATCATATTCCACAAGCCTCTTGGCATGAGCTTCTGCAGCAGCTTCGGCCTCTGCAAGGACCGGCGCAGTTTGCTTCAGACCAGCATACTGGCTTCCTTCCTTTAAGAAGGTGCACCGGAAAGTTACACGGCCCCTCTCCCTCCTGCTCGCAAACAGTCTTGCAACAGGATAAGCAATTGCTCACCAGCCTGTGCCAATGGGCTTGGCATGAACAGTTTTCACCCTGCTGGAACACGGCCTCAGCTACTGCTACGACTTTCTGAGATTTTTTATTTTTTTTCAAGAATTACTTTGATTCGCAGTGTTTGACTCTCACTGCTGACCTTTCTTGAATACTCGAGCCAACAGCCTCTTTAGATGCTCTAGGCGGTTTCTTGATACCGCAAGTGGAAACTTCAGCCAAGGGCAGTTTGACATAGGCATGTAATTTTGAGGACGAAACACCAGAAACGCTGCTGCCGCCGCCACTGCTGCTGAGATCTCATTGGCCTCTCTGCGGCAGATATTCATCAATCACACCTTTCCCCACTTCTTGCCTGATAAGGTCCTGACAGAAATTTCAAAACACAAAGTTGAAACCAATTTACAGCCAATTAAAATGTCTGCTCATGAGAAATCTATTCTATTTGCTCGACACAAATCATTTATAAACTAATTGTCCAGTCCACTGTAACATATCCAATCTCTTCCTATAAATGAAACAAATAGCCCAGAATTTTTGAAGAGGTGTTTTGATGAAAAGCTAGATTTTTCAGGACGATGCTTCAGCTTCTGCACATATAAAATTCGATCAAGAAATCAAAAAGTGAGGATCCCCATAGACAATAACATCGAACATCGCAAATAACTGAAAAAAAAAATCACATAAAGCACAAGAAAGATGAAAGATTCATGTCGAGGTACTCTTTGGCGTCGGAAGGTTCTCAAAGTTTGCAATAGGAGACGAGACCCAAGATTACGCTCTTGTCTAAGTACAGACCCGACTCTACTTGCTTGCAAAGAAACAACGCCTTCTTCAACCACTGCCCAGGCGATTCCATGACTCTGCAATTTCAGAGACGATCAGAGTGGGTTTGCAAAAGGTAAAGGACACTTCTTTTCACTTGGTTCTTGGAAGTAGGGTGATCGGTTCTAGGTGGGCAGGCTATAGTTATAGACCTAGAACAAGAAACCTACCCTCTCTATGTTGGTTCCCCGTTTTAGGAGAGTGAACTGAATTAGTTGACCTTGGAACGAGCCTACCTATATTTAACTTTTTTTTCTGTTTCAAAACAGGAATCAGAAGCACACAGGAAGATGGCAGTTTCGAATAGCATTTCCTTGGACAAAAAGAAGGAAGGAACACACGACTTCCTTTAAGGGCGCGTTTGGTAACGTTTCTGTTAAAAAATTGTTTTAGGGAACAGAATTATTTCTATTCCGAGGAATAATTTTTTATCAGAAAGATGCGTTTGGTAAACTTATTCCGGAAATAAAAAAAAAATGAATAGAAACATGTTTGCTAAATTTATATTCCTTTTTGTTTCTTTTATTTTTTAATATTTTCTTTTATTTTCTTTTTTTTTTTCTTTTGGCCGATCGACGGCCATGCTGAGGCCGGCGACCAGCCGACGGGGGCTGGCAACCTCACCCAGCCACGGCGAGGCTTGCCGGGCCCCCGGCAAGGATGCAAAGGTGACCAATTATATTTTAGTATGAGTCATAAGTTTTTTTGTGATAAAGAATTTCTATAAATATTTTAATAATTTTTGAGATTTTTTTCTTTTTTCCCTCTCTTCTTCTTCCTTTTCTAGCCGATTGCTGGGTGGTGTCAACAGTTGGTGGCTAGAGTGAGGATGCAGCGACCGGTTATAAGAGGTAGAAGAAGAAAAAATAAATCAAAGAAACAAATGAATTATTTAAAAAATTATTACTCAAAATAAGAAATTACTTTTTTCGACTTCTTATCTCTGTTACAAATTTATTCTCTAATATTTTTCTATTATAAAAAATAAAAAAATAAACTGAAATTATCAAATAAATTTATATTTTTTTTATTTGAAAGAATAAAATAATTGATTCGATATGAAATGGAGCCTCAACAACCGAATTTCAGTTGCGGGGGATTAGGAAATTCCAATTTGGGAGCCCCCAAAAGTCAAGAGAACGCCGACCCTCGAGCCCCCAAAAACGCGTGCTCTGACACCTTTTTTGCAGGATATTGCAGGTGCTTGGGCACAGAATTTGCCCCCCGGCAGGACGGGGAAGGTGCAGAGAAAGACAGCGGAGAGGGATATAGGACTCAATTAAATTAACATTAGTGAAGATGGATTTAATTTTGTGCACCTGACATCGACTTAGTTCTTTGGACCAAAACAATCGTGCAATCACATGATCCCATGAGAGCGCATCAGGGAATTCCCTTTTTCCCGGGAGCCGGAAGCACCCTCCTTGGACCAAACTATCATTTTCTAAGCCAGCAAACCGACATATTTCATCCCCTCTTTTTTGGGTCATTCTCGAACTCTCAATAGATTTTTATAATTTGATTTGTCTCGATCCTATTTCGATTTCTTTATTTCATGGCTGCCCTTGAGTCTAGTTTTGATCACACGTGAGGGCTGACGCTCGGTCAAAGGGATGAACACATGAATGCTTCGTGGCCTTTGCCTAGTGATAGGTGAGGGTTGATTGACCCTTGCCTGTGGTCGATTTCCGCTTGTGATTGGCGAGGGTTGGTAGGAAAAGAAAGAAAGGAAAATAGAAAAATTATAATTTTTTAATTTTTTTTATAAAATTGTTATTGTTAGTGCCGACTTTTCCAAATAGGACGGTCAATGTCCACATTAGTGATTTTCGATAAAATTGGTTGAATTGACTCAATTAGTAAAATTGAAATATTTATGATTGAATTGATAAAATTTATAATAAATTTAGGATTTTTTAGATAATTTCTCAACTTTTGAGCTTCAAAAAAATAATATGAATTTCCACGACGCACATTTGAACGCCCACAAATAGTGATTTATCTTGGATCAGGTTTTATTTACAAGCTCAGTTTTTTTTTTTTCCGCTTCTTACTATTTTCAGTTATTTTGAACCATTAGAGAGATACAATGCGGGATTTAGCAACTAACGTTTGGCCAAGGAAAACAAAAATTCTACTTTCCAATTATTTTAACTTTGGAATATTTAGATAGGCAAGAAAAGTATTGAGATTTGTATTCGATCTCAATCTGACTCAGTATTCCGGCTGCCTTCATCGTTTTGCCCTTTAAACATAGACCGAAGACCTAGAAATTTGTTTGGTCCCGGAGATTGCGCTTAGAATTCCACTGGAGTTCGGGCTCAGCCAGCCTCTTCCCTTTCCTCCCTCCACATCTCCACCTCCCATGTTGCCATCCGATGGAACATCTTTCTCTCCGTCAAGAACCCTAGCAAGTTCATTGTTGTCCAATGTCGACACCCATATTTTGACGATCCATTTATGCATTTATTGCATAAAAATCAAGATTTGACCCCTCCACCTCTAACCAAAGATAATATCAATTTGCATTTGCATATTGGAAGCATCTTCATAATTAGGCCATATGAATTGCACTTTAATTAAACTGGTGTTGAATGGGTTTTATTAGTGTGGCTCTAAACTTAGTGCCTTAATCTGGGTCTTCTCGTTAGAATATTAAATATAATGCATTCGATAAATAAGAACTAAAATAAACTATTGATCAGTCACCTTAAGGCCTTAACATTTTAATTTTATCAATTTATTTATGAACATTTTGATAATCTATTAATTTAGTCATGAACTTTTTAATGATCTACCAATTGAGTTTTTCTAGCCACTTTTAATGAAAAACTGCTAACATGAATATTAACCGTCCTACATAGCATAGCCACATGTCCAAAGTTGAAAAAAAAAAAGAAGAGAAGAAAAAAAAAAAAATATGAGAAAATATTAAAATATTAATGTCAGCCACCGGCCGTGCCTCAACCGAGACAACTGGCATTCACGTGAGTAATTTCCAATCAAAATTGATTGAATAAACTCATTTGACAATATAGTAAAAATGGTTATGACTCAATTTATACCATTAAAAGGTTTTGAAATAAATTGGTAAAACGTAATAGATTAGGGACTTTTTGAATAATTTTCTCAATTCATAAGTTATGCTCGGAATTGGTTATTTTTTTCCACTATGCTGAGTCAAGGAGACTTATCATTGTGGCTTGTGATTCTGTGGGCACTGACGTCTTGTCTGACGTCTTCTCTGTGCAACCAAGGGACGGTGAGACACGAGACAATGTAAAATCTTTCTTTCTTTCTTTAAACGCTAGAGATGAGCTGTCGCTTGTCATGTAGCGTTGCTTCGGGCGCAAGGAGTAGCTGCCAATTTCGTGAATTTCTCAAGATGGACGGCAAGTAATTCGTTAGGATTGATTCGCCACTTACTACTTCTCGATCTCAATGGCGTTCTTTAGTTTAAAAGGGAAAAAGAAGAAAGGAAAAACACAAGGTATAGATATCTCATTCAATTCAAGAGTTCTATTTGTTGGATTAGAAAATAAACATCAGATATCCTAGAGTATGATAGTATTGCCTCGTGTGCCGTATATATTCACATCGGCACATGTGGGCACAGAAAAAAAGTGTTAGAAAAGTCATAAATATTTTGATTTATGTTAATTTAGTCATTAACCATTTTATTGGTATCGATTTAGTTCTCAATCTTTTGACTTGATGCCAATTTATTTCTAAATCTTTTGATCTAGTATCAATTCAATTCTTCCTATTAATTTTGGCCGGATATTGTTAACATGGACGTCATCAACCGATGTGGTATGGCCGGCGTTGATGTTGACAACTTTTAATAATATTTTAATATTTTTCAATGTTTTTTTGAAATTTTTTATTTTATTTTATTTTTCCTTTTCCTTTTTTTTTTTTTTTTTCCTTCCTCCTTCCACCAACCGATCATCAAATCTTAGCAACCAACTAGAGTTGAGGGTCGGTGAGGCCAACCTCGACCTCGGGGCAGCCTTTGATGAGGACTTGAGCCTCATTAGGGGCTAGGCAAGGATCAACTCTTGCTAGCCTAGTTTGAAGCCACCCTCATTGGCCCTCACCTCTAGCCAGTCGTCGAGGTCTAGTGATCAACCGGAGGAAAAAGGATGAGAAGGAAAAGAAAAGAAAAGAAAAAAAGAAAAAAAGAAAAAATACATATTAAAATATTAAAAGTTGTCCAAGGTATCGTGTCCATGATGGCAATATTTGGCTAAAATTAGTTAAAATGATCGAATGGGCAACTCAATTAATATGTTTAAAATTAAATTAGCACAAAATCAAATTTTTTTATGACTAAATTGGTACAAATACAAAAAAATTAGGAGTTTTCTAACACTTTTCCCTATAGGCACTCATGTCTAGTTTTTGCTAGAAATTCAGTCACCTATTCATTTCTTCTTCCTAGTAAAGGAGATACAAATGAAACATCAGGAAAATTGCATTTTACCACCCCAAGTTCTCGAAATTGTAACGTGTTTTGTATAGACTTGTCAATATATGCAACTTGCCCCTTGAATTTCAACAAATCGATTGCATTGGGTGTACATGACAAAATTTCTAGAACAGAAATTAACTTCTCAATTTCTATTTCAGAAATTGAGAAATTAAAAATTTTATTTCTTCAAATCAATTTCTGTAATAGAAATATGTTCCATAAATAGAAAAATCAAATTACGTTACTAAATGGATTTCTGCCCAAACTTATTTTGGGGAAAGAAAACAGAAAAATAGAAAAGTAGAAATTTTAGCATGCACAGCCATTGCGTCCCTTGGCATCACTTCTAACCAAATTTTGTTAGGAATTCTAATTATGCGATAACACTTGACTGGTTACGGAGGGCAAGTTCTTCATACAGGTGAGGCTGCGTCTATATAAAAGAGTAGAAGAATAGTCTGGAAATGCATTGTATGTGAGAGGATGTGATTAATGTTCTGGCGAGGTTTTAACCGGAATCAATGCCAATGCACGATGATATATAATCTTGAAATATATTTTTGATCTGCATCTATATTTCTTTCCCACTTATATAAAGCCTTTCCAAAATAGTTGCGTGCAGTCACGTGAGAGAAATATATAATTGGAAATTGTCGCTATGGGGTACATTAAAACTAATTTTAAAAGGTCGGTATAAATTGTAAAAATCGAAGCTTTAGGTTGGCCCGGCCACAAAAAGTTCTGGTGCATTCCAAGCAAATACCTAGAAATACCCAGCAAAGGCAAGAATTTAATAATAAACTAGATTGTATATCTAGTTAAACATTAAAAAATGCGATTCTTTCGACGTTTGTTTCGACTCCCCACTATAAATTGATTTCTGGGTCCTCTCAAAACTTCCCATGAAAATACCTGGAGAAACAAAAACACTCAACACAAAAAATTACGAAATGAGGGCCGGCCGCCCCATCCCACCCCGTGCGGATGACGATCCGGCATCGCCATCTGCAGCACCACCGCGGTCTGACCGATACAAGCTGATCGTCAGCCGCTGTATGGCATTTGCCGGGCCCACTATTCTCGGCCTCCTCATGGTCATCGTCCTGACAATACCGGCCGGAACGCCGCCAGAGCTCAGGCTCAGCCTGGGCTCTTCCCTTTCGTCCCTCAATATCTCCATCTCTCAGAGTAAGTTCATCACCGTCGAGTATACTCACATGAAGCTCCTCTTGAGTTCTGACGGCCAGATTGCTCTCTCTTGTCCCTCCCTCGTGTCCACCACCTTAACTCGGGGCCTCGGCTGCATGACCTCACTCCGAGCCGAGGTCCAGTTGACGCTGGTGATCATCATTGACTTGGGCGTGAACAGCCTGGTGAGTGCATTGAACGTTGGGGAGGTGGCCATCTATGTGGCAGCGAGAGCCAAGCGGAGGCTGCACTTGGGTCCGTGGTGGGTGGCTGTGTTCGACCTGGACGTCTCGGGCTTGACCTTCACAGCTCCCACCGACAGCAAGGGCGGCGGCGGTGGCTATTGGATGATCCTCCGAGGCACCCTCAGCTGCTCACTCGACATCATCCCTCAACTCTGGTAAGAAAATCACCACTTCCTGCTTAGTGTCGTAATTATATTATTGTGGCAGTTGTTCGTTCACCAACGAAGTTGACGAACAAAACGAGAGAAATGAGAAGCTGTGGATGCTTAGTATAACCAACTTCTCATATCTGTCGCCACCTGATTGCGGTGGCGATGACTGGTCGAGTCGTGAACGTCCACAGATTTCTCCAGCCTCGTTGGCCGGGCTGTCAAAGAAGAGAACGTGCTTGCTGCCGGGGATGGCCGGAGGGAGTATATGAGGGGAACATGGTTCGGCCCTTTTACCGTATTGACGTTATTAAACAATGTTTGATTCTCACGGGCGCTTGTCTTGTTCTTTCAGATTCTGGTGGAAACCGGGGCTTCTCTCCATGCATCTGGGCATCATACGTCGAGGGTTTTCTGTCTCACCTGCTGTTGTTGGTTTTATGTATTTACTTCTTTTGATATTTTGCATTCTCTGAATGCTTTGAATCTTCGATTTACTATCGAATAAATAATTTGCACTTCACGTGTTTATTATATTCGATTTTTCTGCAAGCTTCCTCCTTCAAACTTAATTCCGGATCAAGCGTTGGCATCCGATCTTGAAGCTCATTTTAGCTTTCTTCGGTTGCGAAAGGGGGCCCAATTCCGACCGATCTCTCAAGATGGACGGGAAGTGAATCTTTGGGATTAACTAGAAATTACCGTGTGATCTCGCAACTGGACAAAAACAAACCTTAGCACTTCACTTATGGTGCAAACTAACACAAGTCCATTTCAGAAATCAATTTTTAGGGCAAGAAATAGATTTTTTATTTTTTATTTTTTATATGAGTTTTTGAGCAAAAACACGTGTGATAATTGTTCAAAATTTATATTTTCGAAATAAAAATTTATTTAATAACGATAAAAAATTTCTCTCCCTAAAACTACCATACCCTAACAAAAACTTCAAACGAAATTACTTATAAGGGTAAAAAACGAAAAGAAAAAGAAGGAAAATTACTGGAGCATTCTAAACACATCGGCAGTCTAGGCCTGCAAAAACCCAAAAATGGATCTCACAGTAGATTGACGAGGATTGAACCACCGATTTGAACACCAGAAGAAGTGTAAAGAAAGGTCGAAAGAGGAATCTTTACGGATGCGGCGGATTCCAATGATGCCCGATGATTCGTTTGCGAAACTGTCGGTTCGTTTGTCTTTTTTTTTGGCGCAGCTCGTGACGTCATCGCCCGGTTATTTTTTCCGGCTCGGTGACATCACTTGATCCGCGCCGTCCCATCATTTTCCCCAGCCTTCACAGCCAGTATAGATTTTCATCTTTATTTAAAAAAAAAAAAAGGAAAAAGAAAGATATGCAGTTGTTTTATGTTATATGGAGATAAGTAATGATTAAGCCTCGGTTTATGAATGCTGGGTTCAGTTTTAGGGCTTCCGGTCAGAGTTCAATGAACTGCCCCGGTTTTCACGGGGTATTTTTGTAGTTGTGATCGAGACAAGTCTTTTTGTTCCAAAATGAGTCAATGGTATTGTGTTAAGGGAATTTTTTTTCTGATATTTGGTAAAACAAAATATGTTTTTGGTCATAAAAACAAAATATATTTAGCAGCAGACAATCTTAGCAAGTTTTCATTGCCGGTCGGATTGGCGGGCTTAGGTCAATTTGGAGATGTCGAGACGCCGGTTAGCCATGTGCGTAGCAAAGGAGCAAAGCTAAGCATAGGAAGCTTTCTGTCACGGGGCTTCCCATGTTAATCATGAATGACTGAGCATTCGAGGTGAGACAAAGCTTGTTGTCTTCTAATTATATATGCTAGGTATTTTTTTTGTATGTCCTCATTTTCTTTAACGAGAAATCACGTTGCTTGTCTTCCATCTTGATAGTGTGTACCATCTTATATCATGTCATGATATTTTTCAAGTGACTCAAAAAAGTTAATATATATTTTACATTAAAAAGCGGTTTGCATGCGTTTTTATGCTCAATTTTTAACACATCCACGCAATATTCGAAAAGATTTTGTTAAAAACCGATTTGCCTCCTAGGTAATTGTCGGATCATATATGCCCTTTTGGCTCCATTGCCAGTTATATGTATATGAGGTAGAAAGAAAATAGAAGAAAACAGCGAGAGAAAATAGATAGAGTAATGAAGGAGATAGAAAGTCAATAGACATTCAGCCCGGCTGGTAAAAAAATTGGGGGAGTCAGGGCGGAGAGTATTAGGTTCGAAGATCGACACCTATAAAGCACTAACACGCACATGGACATAGAAAAAAGGAGTGAGGCTCAAAAAAAAAAAAAATGAATGGGAGAGAAAGAAAATCCGAAACGGAAACCTCATCTGCACACGTGACTATGATTTTTTTCCCCCTATTTTGAGGAGCCGGTTCAAGCGACAGTCCTATATAAAATTTGGTTTTGTCACTTCCTGGGCATATTTATTCATTTTATTTTCTTGTTTCTTGCCGTTGAGTGTTCGAATTGGCTAGCTGAGCTTTTGGTAGACGCCCGAATCAATCAAACCCTGTCGAAATTATTTACGCTTCACGAAGCATATCGCACGCTTTCCCATTAATTAAAAATTATAACCATCACTACTTCCAAAGTCCCACGTCGACATCCAAGTTCGTACCAATTTTACGGTCAGAAACGACAAGGAAGTGGTGGCCTCTTCTTGGTAATTGGAGAATCATCCGCGAAGCGCGGAAGTCGACGCGTTCTACTTGGAGAAAGCCACGATATGGTCTTGTCAGATTAGTCCCATTCTTCCCATTAAAATATTACGTCGAACACGGTATATTCGTCCAATGATAACTAAAATGTATCATCGTGTGCTCACCTTAAATCTCGGATTCGGTCCCTCATTTTTTTTAATTCCATCTACGCGTGTATAAAATTCCCCTTATATACGTCCCAAGTTTAAATACTCTTATTTTCTCAAATAAAAATTTGAAGTGGATAATGACTTAAAATAAATATATCAATTTCAAATAAGAGTTTAAAATAAGTATAATAATTTCAAATAAGGGCATAAACCTATTGGTTGCCGATTGACTAAATATTTTGACGAATCAAGAGTAATCACCCGTGATAGCTACGTAATGGTTGTGTCTTGGTTCCTTTCATGCGAGAGGTCCAATGTTCAAATTCTTTAATCTTTATTTTTTTCTTTCTTTTTGACAAGCGTCAGCAAGGGTTGAGACCCTTGCCTAGGCACTCACTAACCGCAAGTGAGGCAAGGCCCTCCCTCGCTAGCCATTGGCTAGGGTTGCCCTCACTTATGGCCAACAAGGGGGGCCTCACCTAGGGCGAGGGGAGCCCTCGCTAGATCCGGTGAAAACGACCCTCATCTAGCCTCTTTGAGCATCGCCGGTGGCTGGCCATCGCTTGAGACTAGTCACCGACGAAGAAGAAAGAGAATACTAGGAAAAAAAAAAAAAGATAGGAAAAGGAAAAAAGAAACAAAAAAGAAGAAAGAAAGAAAGAATTTTTTTGAAAAGGTAAAGAAAGAAAATGCTCTTGATTAATTAATTGAAAATTAGATCCTTATTTGAAATAGACATAAGCATTTTAAATTTTTACTTGAAATAAAATTCATTTCAGTTCCTTATTTGAAATTTTTCAGAATTTAAATAATTATGTTCAAAATTTGTTCCAGATTCATGATTGTGAGATTCATGTGGAAGATAGACTTTTCTAAGGATTTGATTATCTATTTGATATAGAAACTACTGTATCTTCCCTCAGACGAAGTGCTGCACTCGGGTTCTAGCCATGGAATTCTAAAATAGAACCGCATATTCAAGTCGCTCTGATCTCATGATTTGGACATAATCAAATGAACCAACATCTGTGAATAAATCGACGATGACCAACGTCGGCTAGTCAGGCACTTATACGTGTTTTCACGCCTTTCAAAGCCAAAATTCTCCTCTTTTTTCTCTATTGCCATGCCAGAATTTATAAACTTTATTTGAATTTTCAAAAACTAAGAAAAAAAGTTATATCTGGTGTCGGTGCTTATTTATTTTGAAAGCTTTAAGTGTTTCGGAATGATCGAGTATTTAAAAGAACAAAATATAAACAAGCAAGCGGCCCGAGTTACCTATTTGATTTTCAATGAAACTTTATCACATGATCCCTTTGAACATTCTGTTGCACATGGTTCGAAGTCTTTGAGTAAGTCATATAATTTTTAGATCAAACCACCGCCGAAAGTGGTCTTGCTTGGCGCGTTTTATAAGGTAGAGTATATAAAATATCATGCGGAATTTTGCTTTCACCAGCTTTGCGATGACATGGACAAAATTTATGATTATTATTTTTCTGATTTTATGAATTTTTTTATGGTGTTTTTTCAATTGGGCCTTGGTGATGGGTAGTGAGTGCCTACACGCCTTCGCTAGCCACTAGACAAGGGCGTCGTGGCCAGTCAAATCCTCACTTGTGGTGAGTGATCCGTGACCGCAACCTGCTGATAATATATATCTCTGACATTCTTCTTAGGAAAAACAATAAAAAAAGAAAAGAGAAAGAGAAGAAAATAAAAAGAAATCATTAAAAAATTATAAAAATCATTCACATCGGTATTCAGCAGGAGACATTTCAGGACCACTTCCTAACAACAGGGGAAATGCAGTTACATTTATAAAGATTTGAATGGCCAAGTTGCCATTGTCCTTTCAGAATCAGAAGCAAAAGCTTCGCTATGTTCCGACATAGATCGGTTTATAAATGAGAAATATATAGTGGCTAACCAGGTGATGGTCAGACATGCCTCAACTAAGTTCAGAGAAGGCGGATGTTCTTCTTACATACGGTGCATCATGTGGGTGTTGAGATGCTTTTGTTGGAATTGTTCATGAAATTGGGAAACGGAATATACATTTTCCTTATAATATTTAATAAATATTTCGAAATCACTCATTTTTAATGTGAAGTAAATGAAGAATTCTTCACATGATGCACCCTAACAAAATTGTCTGTAATAGCGCTCTTTAGAACAATTGATCGTTCTGGAACACTTCAACTT